>NC_073385.1:5263764-5403764 GCF_028641065.1 Leucoraja erinaceus | reverse complement strand
TTGATTGATTTATTGATTGAAATCTCTGCCCATTCCCAACTCATAGATGTTGCCCCACCCTTCTCTGTGTCATGCTTAATTTGGAGTTTTTGAGGAAGAGATCAATATTTGTAAACAAATTATTTTGGGGATACAGCAAATACCATGTATACATATTTCATTAATCTTCTCTTAACTTGAACCATTGGACACATTGAGCCTTCCCACTTATTACATAAGTTCATACCATTTTGAGAGTTGTGTTCAATTTTGATCAGCATGTGATAGGAAAGATGTTGTCAGGTTTAAAAGGGTTTAGAGAAGATTTACCATGATGTTGCCAGGACTCGAGGAACGGAGATATAGGGCGAGGTTGAGCAGGCGAGGGCTTTATTCCTTGGAGTGCAGGAGGATGAGGGGTGATCTTATAGAGTTGTACAAAATGCTGGGTGGAATAGATAGGGTAAACACACAGAGTCTTTTGCCCAGAGTTGGGAATCGAGAACCAGAGGACATAGGTTTAAGGTGAGGGAGGGAAAAAATTAGTGGAGACATGAGGGGCAACTTTTTTACACAAAGTGTGGTGAGTGTATAGAACAAACTGCTGGAGGATATAGTTGAGGCAGTTACTATCATAACGTTTAAGAAACATTTAGATAGGTCCATGGATAGGGTAGTTTTAGAGGGACATGGGCCAAACTCAGGCAGGTGAGACAAGTGTAGATGGGCATGTTAGACAGCATGGGCACGTTGGGCCAAAGAACCAGTTTCCATGCTGTATGACTCTATGACTATGGGAAAATGAAGCCTTCTCGAATAGGTTTCACAGGCTTTTCCCACGTCAAGCCATTAACCTGCAACTGTTAATATTTATGAAGAAACATCAAAAGAAGGAACTGGAGGATGGAAATAATCCTTTAGTGTTTCTCAAATAATTTGCTTGAATAGTTTTTTTTTCTTCTTTATTTCCCCCAAGGAGGGTTTTATTATTGGTTCTGTGTAATCTCAACCTGGTAAACAGGATTGTTTTCCTCCAATCAGATCCAATCTCATGTATCTAAGTTCATATTTTGAAATGATAAGGCAGCGCCATCTATAATTCGTGACATCAATACCTAGCAGGTCAGGCTTTACAACTTCCATTATTATCGTAAATATAGCAATACCTCCTGTAAACGGCAATGTAACAGCTGTCGGCAATTGCAGAATATTGTTAATTCAATCTACAGTAAAAAGCCTTGATGTATGGAGCTGGATGCACACAGCATTACTCAAAGCCAACAATCGAACAGCGGGACCAGAGTGCTGAATGTAGCGAGGTCAGCTGTTTCCTTTGATGTTGGCGGCCCAAAGGTTCTAAATCTTCCCGGTTTGACAGTGAAGTGTAATCCCATTCCGAGCTTCCCAGCCACAGTTTGGCGTTAAGTGCGTCCTGAAAAGAAATCCTTGCAACGCAGGGCGGAGGGTGGCAGCCGGCCCTCAGGTGAACCTTGAAAGCTATTTCAAAGGTTTGTCTGAAAAACGAGAGATTAAGTGGCACATTATGTGGTTGGATTATGGAGCAAATGAAACTGCCGGGCTAAAGTGTCTTTAGAGCCGTAATTCTCGAGGACTAGGAGTAGCAACTGATTGACCTGAGGGTTAAGCCTGTGTGAGGCAGATCAAAGGCTGCCATAAGTGTAACCATGTTGGTTGGCAGCTTATAAATCTACTTAAAATTTTAATGAAGTTTTTTTTTTCCAAACCATTCTCAATTACTGTCAATTACAAACTATACAATTTTCATGCACAACAGGATTCCAGTAATATTTTATGTTCCATGAATAACTATGTAATTACAGAGTAAAAACATTGTAATTACAATATTAGTTGATACTAATACACATTTGGTGTGAATAATGTATTACATAGCGAATGAATTGTGAGCCAACACACGCTATGACTTATACGTGAAAGATTCTGAAGTTTTAAGCCTGAGTAAAACATAAGCCATTTTTAAAACAACTCAAGGAAATGCTATTCCTGTTCTTTGCTTTGTATTTGAGCGCAGAGGTAGAGTTTCTGCCTTCATCATCATCGGCGGTCACTCAAAACGAGTAGGACTGTCCCATTTTTGGAAGTGCCTGTGCGTGACTTTGTTTAACATGGGGAGACTGGTGCACAGACAGCCGCCACATGATTCATTGACAGATCTGGGTCAGGATCCAGTGGTATTTAGTCCAAGACAACCGGGGACCGTTTTCTGCTGCAGCCTTCATCCGCCTTCCCAGCCGTTGTGACGTTCCACTAAAATCAGCCGTCATCCTCCACCTGTTCCACCGTTGAGGTCCTGGCTGGATTGCTCTTTGTCAGGGACCTCTCCCTCGACCTTACCACCATGGGTGACCCTACCAGGAGCATAGCTCCAGACAGCATCGATCTCAGGGCCACATAAGCTTCTCCACCACGACAAGGTGACAATCCACGGAGACATGTTTCTGCCTTACAGCACCAGAGACCTGGGCTTGATTCTGACTACGGGTGCTGTCTGTACAATGTTTGTGTTCTCTCCGTGACCTGCGTGGGTTTTCTCAGAGAACTTCGGTTTCCTACGACACTCCAAAGACATAAATGTTTGGAAACCCTGAAGAAGGGTTTCGGCCCGAAACGTCGCCTATTTCCTTCGCTCCATAGATGCTGCTGCACCCGCTGAGTTTCTCCAGCAATTTTGTGTACCTTCGATCTTCCAGCACCTGCAGTTCCTTCTTGAAGGTTTGGAAGTTAATTGGTTTGGTATAAATGTAAATTGTCCCTAGTGTGTGTAGACAGTGTTAATATGCGGGGATTGCTGGTCTGGGCGGACTCGATGGGCTGAAGGGCCTATGTCTGTGCTGGATCTCTAAAACTAAATCTAAAACATTCTCCAGAAGAAAAAATACCTACTTTTTCTGTGCCACTGTTAAAGTGTGGAAATAATTGCTTAGGTGATTCAATGTGTCAACGTCAACTTCTGCGCTGTGCAATTTGATGCTTCAATTCCTGATGTGTCAAAAAATGTAATGCCAGTACTTTGAAATCAACAATTTTGTTGGTTGCTTTTGATATTGAGGGACCATTAAGTGCCGTCATTCTCCAAGCACCTGCAATAGGGATCCTTTAACACTTCACAACAAGCCACTTGACTAGTATTTAAATGACAAAGAAAACATCAGTAATCTATCCATAAAGTGTGTGATATTATAATTTGGTGTTTGGTAAATCACTTTCAGGAGTGTTTCAAGGAAGGTATTGTTGAACCAGCGCACAGAGAAACCTGAGGCAATGGTTTCAATGCCAGTCTTTGGCCAAGAAACCTTTGCATCCAACTGACTTTTTTTTATCACCGCACTTGAAACTTTAAGCCCCTCGTGTATTGTTCTTGCATATCTTGGTGAAGTGGGGCTTAAACAAAACTATGTAAAGTCTGAATCACATTCTTCCTATCTACCTGCTACCCCTACACGTACTAACTTGAAACCAGAGGGGGGTATTTATCTTTGTGTACAACCCTGTTTCTGCTTGAAATATGTGCTTTAAACCAGATCTTGGGTTGTCAAGCATCTTTATGAAAAACACTCTTGCGAGGGTGGTGAAAATTGCCCAACGCATCACCGGTTCCTCGCTCCCCTCCATTGAGTCTGTCCAAAGCAAGCGCTGTCTGCGGAGGGCGCTCAGCATCGCCAAGGACTGCTCTCACCCCAACCATGGACTGTTTACCCTCCTACCATCCGGGAGGTGCTACAGGTCTCTCCGTTGCCGAACCAGCAGGTCGAGGAACAGCTTCTTCCCGGCGGTTGTCACTCTACTCAACAACGTACCTCGGTGACTGCCAGTCACCACCCCCCCCGGACACTTATTATTATTTATTCAAATCATTTGCTATGTCGCTCTTCCATGGAGATGCTAAATGCATTTTGTTGTCGCTGTACTGTACACTGACAATGACAATTAAAATTGAATCTGAATCTGAATCTGAATGGATTTCAAAAGGCAATAGACTCACTAGCATCAACAAGGCTGCCGGAAAAGATGGAATTTCAACTAAAATATTGAAAGAAGATGGAGGTGTTATGTCCATTTTGTGAGACCGGGGAGTGGGGGTGGGGAGAGGGGGGGTTGGGAGGGGCAGTAAGGGGTTGTAACAAGATATGAACAATTCCAAAAAGAGACACAATAGGCTGGAGTAACTCAGCGGGTCAGGCATCATCTCTGGAGACAAGGAATAGCTGACATTTTGGATCGAGAACGTTCTTCAGACTGAGAGTTGGGGGAACGCGTGACGAGAGATATAGACGGAACTTATGAGAAATGAATGGAAAATATGCAAAAAGCAATGATAATCAAGGAAATATAGGGCACACAATAGGCCATTGTTGACTGTGGGGTTAGGTGATAATGAGTATACAGAGAGTGGAACTCTCCAGGCCAACAGTAGAGTTAGGCCCCACTTGGGCGACTTTTTAGGTGAGTGCAGGAGACTCTGTACTTGCCACATAGTTGCCACGTGTTCGCTGGTGGTCCCTGGTGAGTCTCCTTCATGGTCGCGAGGAGTTCCCGCATTCGGGGAACTAGCCGCGGCCTCAGTATGGTCGCCGCAAATTTTTCAACATCTTGAAACATTTTCAGCGACCAAAAATTGGTCGCCATGGAGATAATCGATAATCCTGTAGTCGTAGGTGCAGTTGTAGTGGGGTCACCATGTAGTTATGGGTGGTCGAGGTAGTCGTAGGTAGTTTTAGTTAATCGCCTTTGCTGACCGGACATTTTCATTATCTCATCGGGGGGAAAAAAACGTAAGCACGAGTTTTCAGAACCAAGGATAACCGACCGGTAATGTTAAATGACAGCCAAACTTCACAGCTGTGTATCTCTGGCTTATTAAAAGTGTCTCCACTCCTTCTCCCCCCTTATGTCCCCCCCTTCTGTCCCCCCCCTTCTGTCCCCCCCCGTTCCCCCCCCTTCTGCCCCCCCTTCTGTCCCCCCCCTTCTGTCCCCCCCTTCTGCCCCCCCCTTCTGTCCCCCCCCTTCTGTCGTCCCTCCCCTTCTGTCCCCCCCCCTTCTGTCCCCCCCCTTCTGCCCCCCCTTCTGTCGTCCCCCCCCTTCTGTCCCCCCCCTTCTGCCCCCCCTCTGCCCCCCCCTTCTGTCCCCCCCCCTTCTGCCCCCCCCTTCTGTCTCCCCCCCCCTTCTGCCCCCCCCCCCTTCTGTCCCCCCTTCTGTCGTCCCCCCCTTCTGTCCCCCCCCCCCCTCTGTCGTCCCCCTTCTGTCGTCCCCCCCCTCTGTCCCCCCCCCATCTCCCCCCCCCTCCCCCCCCCCCACCTCTTTTAAAGGACATACCGTACATTGTGCTAGCTGTCTTAAACCCCTTTTTCACGGGGCGACTTGACGCAAGAGTTAACCAAAGTTGAACATCGTGGGAACCTCTTGCGATAACCATACGGCATTTGTGGACCACCGTGGCGCTAACGGCAGGTACTCGTGTAACTTGGTGACTCGGGTGAAAATTCAAACAAGCTTGAATTTCTCCAAGAGTGACTTGTACACTTGTGGTTGAACATTGCAACATTATATGCACGTAGTGGCCAGTGCGATATCCGTACTGACTCTTGCGTTTACCGTGGGAAATCCTGCGAACGGTGAACCCGGAAGCTGGACAGAGGGGACAGAAGGTGAATAAAAATTGTCTTCTGTGGGATTGAATTTAAAAAATAAAGATTTGCATCCGCATATGGACATCAACTTATTCATGAGAAAATAACTATAATCTTTAAAATGGACTTTACTGAAAGGTCCCGCATTTTTATGGTCCGTGAGAAATTTTTCACATGTACTTCTTTAAGAGATACAGCTCGGAGTCCTCGCCGACTAGCGATCGATGCCTTTCCGAAGCAGGGTCCGGAACGCTACCAATCAATGTTCTCCAGATACCCGTGTAAAGGAGTGAACTGCACATGCTGGTTTAAAACGAAGACAGACGCAAAAAGCGGGAGTAACTCAGCGAGTCAAGCAGCATCTCTGGAGAAAAATAGGTGATGTTTCGGGACGAGACACATCTTCAGACTCGATTCTGATTAGGATGTCTGAAGAAGGGTTCCGATTCGAATCGCCACCTATACTTTTTCTCCAGAGATGCTGCCTGACACGCTGACTTACTCCAGCATTTAATGTTTTTCTTCCCAGATCTGACTTACCTGCTGAGTTACACCAACATTTTGTGTCCGTGTTCACTATGAACATTGAATTAATTAATGTTAGGTAACTTCTCACTCTCTCTCTCCCCCGCCCACCCCCTCCTGCCCCCCCCCCCCCCCCCCCCCCCCCCCCCCCTCCTGCAGTAAATGTCAGTTAACCAGTCCAAGGTTTGCAACGCTGGTTCCCTAGCCAACACTATCCCTAGCCAACAATTGGCATTTCAGGGAACCAAATATAGACATAAAGTGCTGGAGTGACTCAGTGGGTCAGGCAGCATCTCTGGAGGAAAGGGTTAGGCGACATTTCGGGTCGGGACCCCTCTTCAAAATACCCTGCTGAGGTCATCTGTTGTTGGCCCTGATTTGTCCCGGTCTTTTCTTGCTTCCAGTTCCCCCCTACAATCATCCCGAAGAAGGGTCCCGACCAAAAATGGAATCTATTCCTTTTCTCCAGAGATGCTGCTTGGCCCGCTGAGTTACTCCAGCATTTTGTGTCTAACTTGCTGATTCAGACAGTTTTTGATTTACTCTGAAACACACGTTGGAAATTTAAACTTGGGCGCAACTAACATCGTCTTACTACCGTGGGAACTCTTTAACTCAGCAGGAAGGCAGCAGTTAATTGTTGCTCCCTTCAGTTTCCCAGGGGGTCGGGACGGGACTGGAGTTGGGAGGGAAAGGTGGGGGAGTCGAGGGAGAGGAGGGGGAGACAGATGGGGGTGTCTTCATTTACTGGCGGCGGGTGTCTGTCACTGAAACAGGCAGGTGAGATTTCACATCCACCTTGTGTGTGCCTCTCTCTCTCTCCCTCCCTCCCTCTCACACAGGCTGAGAGACTCTGCCTCTGTGAGTGTACGTCTATTTCTCCCCCTCTCCCACACACAGTAAAGACCGAGTAACTGTGCTCACTCCATCTGTGTCTCCCACATACACAGTAAAACTCTGCTTTGTGTGTGTATATACCAATTCAACCAAGGGAGGATATTTATAGTGTGTGAAAAAAAAAGTGACATCATTTGTGCCACGTGATGATTTAATTACACTTGACAGTTTACAATGTCATTCAAGATTTAACGGGAAAGCTCGGGAGACGGACAAGTCACTCGCACAAATAACAGAAATGCCGAGTACTGTGGGAACTCTTTGTCTACCCCCCCGTTATATCGTGTGATATCGTGCTAGACCACGACCACTTCACTCTGGCTACATCTTGCATCAAGTCGCCCCGTAAAAAAAGGCCTATTAACCTTCCTGTTCATCGTGGTGTGTGTCTTTGCACCATGTGAATTTCAGATAGTGCTCCCACCGCTTTCCCTGGCCCCCCGCCTTTGCGAATGTGTTTGTGTGTGTGTGTGTGTTCCACTCTGGCAGTCGCCGTTTCAGTTCCCAGTTTTTCAGGCGACTGCCGCGAACTTGACTGTTGCCGGCAGTTTGCTGAAAAATCGCCTAAGTGGGACAGGCCCTTAAAACTAGTACATATCTAGATAGTGCATACTGTATCTCCCATAATTTCTCCTAAGTAATGTCTATATCTCACGTTCCTCTTTCCCCTGGCTCCCAGTCTGAAGAAGGGTCTTGACCGAAAACATCACCTATTCCTTGTCTCCAGAGATGCTCCCTGACCCGTCGAGTAACTCCAGCCTTTTTGTGTCTGTCTTTGATTTAAACCAGCATCTGCAGTTCCCCTCTATACATGAAGGATTCCAACATGTGTATTCCAACATGTGTCCAAGATGTCCAACCAGACTGATTCCAGCGATGTCAGGACGTTCATATGAAGAAAGACTGGATAGACTCGGCTTGTACTCGCTAGAATTTAGAAGATTGAGGGGGGATCTTAAAGAAACTTACAAAATTCTTAAGGGGTTGGACAGGCTAGATGCAGGAAGATTGTTTCCGATGTTGGGGAAGTCCAGAACAAGGTAGGTATGTTACAAAACCTACCTGAATCGTCATTGAGAATCTGCCCCAGGCCGTGTGAGTGATTTTGGCGCTGTTTTGAGGGGACGGGTTTAAAACGCGATTTTTACTAGGCTGTTGCAATCGAAAATTTTCAGCCTAGTAAATCATTAACGAAAAATCGCTGAAAGACCCCGTCGCAAAAGGTATTATTAGTTTTTATGGCCTTGTATAATAGTTATAGTAGTTTAAAAATCACTCTCTAAACCCGCGACCTATCACAGTCCCAGGGTTTTATAAAGCAAACAATTAAAGGTATGTACCTTATTTTTACATTAAAAGGGGCTTGTAATAACCCTGTGTATAAAGTTTTCTATAGCGAGTAGCTCATTTTGGGCTCTTTATATCCCGCAGTATTTTTCTGGGCATTTGAGGGCACAAATCCAGCGCAATGTGAACGTTCTAAACCAGCGTGTTCACAGGAACCCACTAGAAAGACAATTTAAAATGGACTTTAATTTGCAGCAATTGAACACTAAATTCCTTCCATTTGGCCTATAAATTGATGTAAATGAGATTTAAAAATCATGTTTTATTGTGAATTGTGAATATTATTTGGACACTTAGGCTATTTAAAAATGTTAATCATTTATTAAGAAATGGATAGATGTTTAGATCTAGTAATTGAAGTTTGAAATTAGCTACAATTGGGTAACTAACTAATTATATGCTTTAATTTCAGGTCATCCAAGTAAGATTATTTTATATTTGTTTCAGAATGGTTCAATCTATGATAACTGAAAATTTCATTCAGTTCTCTTAATTTTTAAGAAGGTTATGGGCTTTTGACTGTCCATGATCACAGCTTTTTTGTTATGTCCATAGAAAATCAATAGGGAACAAGATGCTAATTTCCGAGTATGAAAATGGCCATAACTTTTTTATTACTTGAGATATGAAAGTGAATTAGGTGTCAAATTAAACTTATTTTTATGCTTTATCTGATAGGATAAATTGCAGACTTGATTTTTTAAATCTCAAAATTTTGTAACATTGCTAAACAAGGGGTCACAGTTTAAGGATGGAGGGGAATCCTTTAAGACCGAGATGAGAAAAACATTTTTCACACAGAGAGCGGTGAACCTGTGGAATTCTCTGCCACAGAATGTTGTTGAGGCCAGTTCATTGGCTACATTTAAGAGGGAGTTAGATGTGGCCCTTGTGGCTAAAGGGATCAGGAGGTATGGAGAGAAGGCAGGTACGGGATACTGAGTTGGATGATCAGCCATGATCATATTAAATGGCGGTGCAGGCTCGAGGGGCCGAATGGCCTCTACTACTACACCTATTTTCTATGTATCTATGTAACATCATTTTGATAATTCATCACAATTGTAAACTCTGATTTGGCCGTTACATTGAATGAGTACATTGCAGCTCAGTAGAACGGACACATGTTGCTGCATCTTTATTGCCTCTCAGTAGCTATTGCACATTCTCTAACCTACACTCTGTTCATAAAGTGGATGTAACAAAGAATGACTTTCAGAAGCACAGAGAATGTATAAGAAGTAATGTATTGATGGCAAATAATTTTCAAGAAAGTGGTAAATGTACCTTTTTTTTCGTTGCCGCCATTAAATCTCCATACAAATGATTAGCGATAATTTCAGATGCAGGAACAGTTTCTTCCCAGCTGTCATCGGGCAACTAATCCATCCTATCAACAACGAGAGAGGAGACCTGAGTTACCATGTACCTCATTGTGGTCTCTCTATTTTTAATCGAACATTACTGGACTTTACCTTGTGCTACACGTTAGTCCCATTATCTTGCTTTATACTCTGTGTAATCACATATAGTCTTTCTGCTGACTGGATGGCACGCTACAAAAAGCTTTTCACTGCACCTTGGTACTATTCCATCAGCTTTTATTCTATGAGAAAATATGAATTCACAAGTGAGTCGGCGGGGGAATTTGCCCCTCCCTGAGAGTAAGAGTTCAGTCGTATTTTTAATTGTCCACTGTATATTGTGCTGTTACTTGTGAACAAAGCACCAAGGCAAATCCCTTGTATGTATACATATTTGGCAAATAACATTTGTTCAATTCATTTCAACATAAGAGGGATAAATGATTAAAAACACAAATCTTGACCCTAACGAGGCACCATTAATGTTTAACTATAGCAAATCCTGGACTGCATGGACATGTTCTGAAAAGTGCTTTATTATGATTTATAAATGAGGCTTCCTGTCTCAGATTATGTCAGTATTATGAAACTGAACCGCCCACATCAGCTTTTCTAAGGCTTGGGAAAACACAGTGGTTTATGTGTCTCATCTTCCAATGTTTCTTGTGGCTACGAGAAGGAGAGACATGTTCCTTACCTCACCCTCCTTGTGGCTGGGAAAATCAGAAACATATTCATTACCCCGCCTTCCGTGCAGTCTAAAATCTCTCATACACCGTTTCCTTCCAAGTTTCATTCTTTTCTTTTCTTCTCCACAACAATCCAGTCTCATTTGTTCTATTCTGCAGAATTCTAAGTTACCAAGCTCTATTTCCAACCTAGCGGATTCAGTTTAGTTTATTATTCAGTTTCAGTTTAGAAACATAGAAACATAGAAAATAGGTGCAGGAATAGGCCATTTGGCCCTTCGAGCCGGCACCGCCATTCAATATGATCATGGCTGATCATCAAACTCAGTATCCTGTACCAAGGAACAGCACCTCATATTCCGCCTGGGTTGCTTGCGTCCGGCTGGCATGAACATTGAATTCTCCCAATTTTACTAGCCCTTGCTGTCTCCTCCCCTTCCTTAACCCTCGAGCTGGCTCCTCCACCCCACCCCCCCACCCGCCCCCCCCCCCCCCCCTCCTCCCTTCCTCCTCCTCCTTCTTTCCTTCCTTCCCCCCCCCCCCCAACCCCCCCCATCAGTCTGAGGAAGGGTTTCGGCCAGAAACGTCACCTATTTCCTTCGCTCCATTGATGCTGCTGCACCCGCTGAGTTTCTCCAGCATTTTTGTGTACCTTCGATCTTCCAGCATCTGCAGTTCCTTCTTGAACACTCCTGTACCTGTCTTCTCAGCATACCCCCTGATCCCTTTAGCCACAAGGGCCACATCTAACTCCCTCTTAAATATAGCCAATGAACTGGCCTCAACTACCTTCTGTGGCAGAGAATTCCAGAGATTCACAACTCTCTGTGTACATTTTTTTTTTTTTTCTCATCTCAGTCCTAAAAGATTTCCCCCTTATCCCTAAACTGTGACCCCCTGTTCTAGACTTCCCCAACATCGGGAACAATCTTCCTGCATCTAGCCTGTCCAACCCCTTAAGAGTTTTGTAAGTTTCTATAAGATCCCCCCTCAATCTTCTAGCTTATTGTCAGGGTGCGACTTGTCCTTCATTAAGTTCAAGTGAGTTCAAGTTCAAGTGAGTTTATTGTCATGTGTCCCTGTATAGGACAATGAAATTCTTGCTTTGCTTAAGCACACAGACCTTGCCTGGCCTTGCCGAGGTAGCGTGAGGTATGAATGGAGTCAATCAGCTAGTCGGCCGGCTACCAGGCGGAAACGTAAAGAGATCCTAACGTGGTATTCCTAACAAATTCAACCAGATTTCCACCACTCTCGTTTTCCTGCTTACCTGAGCATGGAAAAGTGCTGCCGTTTGCCTTTTGACCCTCTAAGTGTTTGAGTCGCAAGGCCAGGCTGTACAACCTAGTCCTGCTAACATCTAAAATATCATCTTGACAGGTCGAGTTTTTTTCCCCACTGTGAAACACTGGTCCAGAAAGCACCTGCTGTCTTGGTCTTTTGGCCACAAAAATGTGAGGTGACAATTTTAATCCACCAAGCAGTACCACTTTCATTGGAATTAACATACAAAGTAGAAAAAGGAATATAAAATGTCACCATATGGAGAGTGCACAGATGGTATACTTTGTTGAAATCTGGAAGTTAACATTTCATTGAAAATTCTGCATGAGATGTCCAGCAGTCCACGTGGAAAAACAAACTGGTAAACACTGCAATGAAAGCACCAAATCTAGATGTGTTAGAATTGCTTAAAGAACAGTTGGACTAATTGAGAAAACAAGTGTTACGAGTCCTGGGGAGGGTGGTGGCACAGTGGTGCAGTAGTAGAAATATAGAAACATAGAAAACAGGTGCAGGAGTAGACCCTTCAGCCCTTCGAGCCAGCACTGCCATTCAATATGATCATGGCTGATCATCCAAAATCAGTACCCCGTTCCTGCTTTCCCCCCATTTCTCCTGATTCCTTTAACCCTAAAAGCTAAATCTAACTCTAAATCTAAGAATATCTGCCTGACAGTGCCAGAGGTCCTGTTGGAGAGGGTCCAGAGGAGGTACAATGAGTGAGTTAACATATGATGAGCGTTTGATAGCACTGGGCCTCTACTCACTGGAGTTTAGAAGGTTGAGGGGGGGACCTCATTGAAACTTACAGAATAATGAAAGGCATAGATAGCGTGGATGTGGAAAGTATGTTTCCACTGGTGGGAGAGTCTAGGACCAGAGATCGTAGCCTCAGAATGAAAGGGCGCTCTTTTAGAATGGAGGTGAGGAGGAACTTTTTTAGTCAGAGGGCAGTTAATCTGCGTAACTCATTGCCTCAGAGGCCAAGTCAGTGGATATTTTTAAGGCATAGAAAGACACATTCTTGATTTGGAACGAGTGTCAAGGGTTATGGGCAGAAAAATGGGATTAGAAGGCAGAGATCAGCCATGATTGAATGGCAGAGTAGACGCAATGGGCCGAATGGCCTAATTCTACTCCTATAACTTGTGAACTTGTGAAGACATGGGTTAGATCCTGACTATGGGTGCTGCCCATATGGAGTTTGTATGTTCTTCTGTGACAACATAGGTTTCCCCCGGGTGCTCCAATTTCCTCCCACACTCCAAAGACATATAGATTTGTAGGTTAATTGGCTTCGGTAACAATTGTAAATTGTCCCTAGAGTGTGGAATGGTGGCCGTGTCCGGGAATTGTTGGTCGGCGCGGACGCGGTGGGCCGAAGTGCTTGTTTCCACGCTGTATCATGAAACTAAACTAAACTCAACATGGATGATAATGCCATTATCTTTGCAAATTATATTGACCAGGTACATGATTAGGTATATTGGGAGACTTGAATTGGAAGTCTTGCAATAAATCAGTTCATCTTTTGGACTTGTATGAAACTATTCTACAACTACTAGGTTCTTGAACCAACCTACACAACCCTCATCCTACCTAGGCAATGGAACACTATGTTGCAGGACAGAACGCCACAGGAGATCCTTCTTCCCTGTTGCTGTGAAGCTTTACAACTCCTTGCCCTTCTGTCGTGGGGTAGACTGAGACTGACCCTCCCCCCCCCCCCCCCCCCACCTCCTCAATCTTTGCACATCCCCAAAGCCACACCACTCGTCACTTTACTTTCGTGTTTCATGCTTCATGTATTTTGTGTTTTTTATGACTGTTTGTAAATTAATTTCCCTCCTGTGATAAATAAAGTTCTGTCGTATCATATCGTATCATACTATGGACCACCTCTTCTACTATGTAGGTGTGGGAAGGAACTGCAGATGCTGGTTTAATCCAAAGATAGACACAAAAAGCTGGAGTAACTCAGCGGGTCAGTCAGCATCGTTGAAGAGAAGGAGTGGGTGACGCAGGACCCTTTAAGTCTGAGGATGGGTCTTGACCCAAAGTGTCATCCATTCCTTCTCACCAGGGATGCTGCTTGTCCTGCTGAGTTATTCCAGCTTTCTGTGTCTACCTCTAGTACTACCATGGCACTTTTTTTTTCAATCCCAAGTGTGTTTTGCACCAATATATTTTTTGTTGCACTGTTTTTTTTATTGTCTTACAGAATTTGTGTGTGATTTATACATGGTTTTTCTTCAGAGAAACAACATGGAAACAGGCCTTTTGGCCCACCAAGTCCGTGCCGACCAATGATCCCCAATACACCAGCACTATCCCACACACTGGGGACAATTTACATTTTTTTCAGAAGCCAAATAACCTACAAACATGTTCGTCTTTGGGGTGTGGGAGGAAACCAGATCACCTGGAGAAAACCCATGTGGTCACAGGGAGCAGGTACAAACTCCATACAGATAGCATCCATAGTCAGGATCAAGCCCAGGACTCTGGCGCTGTAAGGCAGCAACTCTACCACTGTGCCACTATGTCATCCTGCAATGTTGTCCAGGTCTATGTGTCTGTGGCGCTACTCCAAAGAGGATGTTCATTGTATCTGTACCTCAACTCACCTTGTTCTGAAATAAGAACCATGCAGCTTTAGATACAGCAATGTTCTAACCTGTGTATAGACATATCCCGCGACTATGCTTTACAAGTGCAACACTGGCACCTGGAAGCACTTTTATTAATCTTCTCAAAACATCCGAGCAGCTGCTGTCTATTTCAAATCAATTTCGGCTCTCCACATTTGCAATGCAGTAAACACTTCTCAAAATACGGCAGCTCGTATATCAGAGGCTACTTTTAATATCCAGCGCTGGTGAGGCAATTGAAAGATAGCCCAACTTCAAATTCACTAGCAACATCCTAATCAGAAGTAATCCTTGCAGGAATGGAGCACAAGTGGATTAGGAACGTTTTATCCCAAGTTAGGCAATTGGAAAGCTTCAGAAGCCATGGCATTTGTCACTGCAGAGCCACATAGCTTGATGATAAAGTAGCGACATTTCACTTCACTGATCTGCATTGCTCCATAAGAATCCAAAGATAATTTCACCAAACGGGAAAACTACCCTTGACTCACAATGAAAGCAACTGTATTTCAGAAGCAGAAGTTAATATGCAGAAATTCTATCGCTGAGAAGGGACAGATTTCAAGAAGTACATGTTTACATAATGCTCTTATTTTGACTAAATTCTGAAATTGTATTATAAATTGCCTTAATGTGGGCTGATTGTTATTACATGGACAAAGGTTGCAGCTAATCTCTGCAAGAAACCTTCCATGATTAATTGTGTTAGGTAACTGAAGAACTTCCTATGCTTTTTTTTTTCCCAGGCAGTTGGATGATATTTTTGTTAGCTACTGAATAAGTGGAAGGGATCAGATGCCTCGGTACTAATGAAAGACACAAAGTGCTAGAGTAACTCAGCAGGTCAGGCAGCAACACTGGAGAACATGGATAGGTGGAGTTTTGGGTTTGAACCCTTCTTCAGTACTAATGTTTTGTGTGTAGGAAGGAACTGCAGAAGCTGGTTTAAACTGAAGAGAGGCACAAAAAGCGTGTGCGCGTGTGTGGCTCTTAATATCGCTTGGTACTATGGCAGTGGGTTACTGGCATACAGTATTAATGGGTATATTTGGGATTTTTCCCTTCTCCCTGACTATATTTGGATGCCACAGCTAAGATATTATAAATATGATTAATACGAAATTCACAACACATCTGTTGGGTGTAGCCTTCATGCTGTACACTATGGCAACTAGTCCAGGGAAAGTAACCTTTAGCATTCTTTCATAATTGAATTATTTGATGAAGTGACAGAGGAGATTGATCAAGATCAATGCTGCATTAATGGGCTCTCAGAAAGCATTCTATGAAGTTCCAGACAGAGAGCTTGTTAAGAAAATAGAAGCCCTTGCGATTAAGATGAAAATTGTGACATGGATGCAAAATTGGCTCATTATCAGGAAGGAAAAGGATGATGAGGGCAAGATTTCTATCCAAGCCACTCCTGGAGGTTTTCCCTGTAAGATCACTCTGAAATCTTTAGTTGTTATTGTTTATAAATTAATTTAATTTGTGTGTAATGCTCGCAAATGATACAAATGGTGAAATGTAGAAGGCAATGTTAGCCAAGAGTCAAGAGCGTTTTATTGTTGTATGTTCCAGATAGAATAATGAAATTCTTCTGTGCAACAGCACAACAGAATAGGTAAACATAGTACACTGTAAACAATAGAATAAATGAGAAAACAAAAGTTCAGCGTGTGTGTGTATGTATATTAAGTGTACATATACACACACATACATACACATAAAAACAAACAAACAATAACAGTGCAAAAAGACAAAACCATTGTTCCCAAGTCCATGTAGTTCAGAGCTTATTTGGAAGTCGATGCTCTGGAATGGTGAGAAGGGCAGGAGCACAGCAAATGTCCTTCAGGATAGATGAAGAGGGCAGTTACTAAGCTTTTATTATGGAGGAGGGGTGTGCACTTAGATGTCTGAAATGTCAGAGCTGTCTTCATTGAAACAAAGAAGGTTATGAATTGATTTGAGAGGTTTTCAGAAAGAACTTGCAGGTTCGCCAACAAGAGAGTGTACAGCTCCTGTTCTTTTACGAAGATCCGGCAAAGGCACAGTGGTTAGAATAACCTCCGCATGTGCTCTAGCTGCCTACAATTTATAGTAATTTAAAATGTTCCTTTAGATTACAGAACATCTGCTTCTTGAGTCTTTGCACCTTCGAGATACAGTGTAGAAACAGGTCCTTTGGCCCACCGAGTCCGTGCAGACACGCGTTCACCCGTAAATTAACACTATCCTACACACTAGGGGAACATTTTACAAATTGTTGACACCAATTAACCTACAAACCTGTACATCTTTGGAGTGTGGGAGGAAACTAGGGGCACCCAGAGAAAACCCACGCAGTCACTGGGAAAACGTACAAACTCTGTACAGATGGCACCCGCAGTCAGGATCGAACCTGGGTCGCTGGCGCTGTAAGTCAGTAACTCTACTGTTGCGCCACTGTTTTGGATTTCACAGCTGAAGTAAACCCAATTTCTGACCAGCTATTGTGAGCCGTGCAATGTTAACAATTATTCCAAACACTCAATCAAACCAGGCCAGTACAGTTTGAAGCAGGTGGAAGATGGTGGAATGGAGCTTGGTTTGCGTGATGGGTCTGTATAGCTAGATAGAGCTGCAGTCAAGGAATAGAATTCGATACGATACAATACGACACGATTCAATACGATAGAACTTTATTTCTCCCAGGAGCAAAATTGGTCTGCCAACAGTCATAAAACACTAGATACATGAAATTAACTGATGAGTGGAAAGGATTGTCTTATAGAAACTTACAAAATTCTTAAGGGGTTGGACAGGCTAGATGCAGGAAGATTATTCCCGATGTTGGGGAAGTCCAGAACTAGGGGTCACATTTTAAGGATAAGAGGGAAGTCTTTTAGGACCGAGATGAGAAAATCATTTTTTACACAAGAGTGGTGAATCTGTGGAATTCTCTGCCACAGAAGGTAGTTGAGGCCAGTTCATTGGCTATATTTAAGAAGGAGTTAGATGTGGCCCTTGTGGCTAAAGGGATCAGGGGTTATGGAGAGAAGGCAGGTACAGGATACTGAGTTGGATGATCAGCCATGATCATATTGAGTGGCGGTGCAGGCTCGAAGGGCCAAATGGCCTACTCCTGCACCTATTTTCTATGTTTCTATGTTTCTATGATTGGAGATATGCAAAGATTGGAGATATGCAAAGATTGGAGGGGTGAGTGGGGAAGCAATCTACCCCACGGAGGAAGGAGGAGGAGTATTACAGTTCAATAGCCACAGGGAAAAAGGATCTCCCATGGTGTTATGTTCTGCATCTGGTTAAGAACCAGTCTGTTGCTGAAGGTGCTCCTCAGGTTGACCAGTGTGCTCCGGAGGGGGTAAGCTGTATTGTCCAAGATGCTCCGCAGTTTGAGGAGCATCCTCCTCTCCAAGACCATCTCCCATTAATCCAACTCCGCCCCAGGACAGGAGCCAGTCTTCCTGATGAGCTTGACATACTTACATACGTGAATTATGACGTCCTTAAGATTGGGGAAATTCTTCTCAATCTTGACATATAGTCACTTGAAAATGTTGAGAAAAAGAACGGAGTTTTTTTTTTGTAAATTAAGGGTTTTCTTTGAGCTCGACGTTTGATCAGATTAAAATGTCTATGGCTGGATAACATGTGGAAGTATCAAAGATTATACTTGTCTGTTGCATACAGTACAATGTTGCTACATTAGGAAGAAAGGACAGAAGATGTATGCTAATACCTAAACTGAATACATGTCAGTTCAGCTTAAGGTCATATTGCACAGAACAGGAATATAGCTTTTGCAAATGAATAGAGCTTTAAGGTAGGCTCAATCCATCAAGACACTGGCATCAATGAATAAATCAGTTTGAAGAAGGTTCTCGACCTGAAACGTCACTCATTCCTTCTCTCCAGAGATGCCGACTGTTCCGCATAGTTACTCCAGCATTTTGTTTCTGACTTCAATGATATTTCTTTCCCAGGATAAATAATCCTGGCTACAAATGGGTAGAAAAATGAAATGGGCAAGGGAGCTAAATGGGCATCTTAAATGCAAGGGGAGAGTTGTGTTGAAGTGCTTGTCTTCGTGCTGTATGACTATATAACTATACATAACTTGCCCTCTGCCCTGCTACAACTATTAATCCATGTTAACTTATTTATCCATATCCCGTGAACTCTAATGACTGCATGTAGAATAAATAAACCCGGTTTATTCTCCAGTATTGTGCAGTGCATACGAGTCCCGTGTCCTAATGTTTTATTTCCTAATGTTTTATTTTATAGAGAGAGTACAGAGGAGATTTACTAGAATGTTGCCTGGGTTTCAACAACTAAGTTACAGAGATAGGTTGAATAAGTTAGGTCTTTATTCTCTGGAGCGCAGAAGGTTAAGGGAGGTCTTTAAAATGATGAGAGGGATAGACAGAGTTGATGTGGACAAGCTATTCCCTTTGAAAATAGGGAAGATTCAAACAAGAGGACATGACTTCAGAATTAAGGGACAGAAGTTTAGGGGGAATATGAGGGGGAACTTCTTTACTCAGAGAGTGGTAGCAGTGTGGAATGAGCTTCCAGTGGAAGTGGTGGAGGCAGGTTCATTGGTATCATTTAAAAATAAATTGGATAGGCATATGGATGAGAAGGGAATGGAGGGTTATGGTATGAGTGCAGGCAGGTGGGACTAAGGGGAAAAAAAGTTGTTCGGCACGGACTTGTAGGGTCGAGATGGCCTGTTTCCATGCTGTAATTGTTATATGGTTATTTCAATGAAACTTCTCGGACAGTGACTCAAATGTTCATAAATTCATAGGTTCATAAATCATGAGTAGAATTAGGCCATTCAACTCATAGAGTCTACTCCGCCATTCATTCAATGATCTTCTATCTCTCCCACACAACCCCACTCTCCCCATAACCTATGACACCCTTACTACTCAAGAACCTGCCAACCTCTGCTTTAAAAATACCCAATGACTTGACCAATGACTTCCACAGATTCACCATCCTCTGACCAAAGAAATTCCTCCTCATTATCCTTTCTAAAGCTGTCTCCATTGATTCTCAGGCTGTGCCATCGAGTGTGGCAGCCTCGCCAGCAGCTGTCTGTCCTTTCATCCTTTTTGTTATTTTTAGTCTATCTTAAAGTTTGTATTTGGAGGTCTTTCAGTCTTTCTTATGTGGGGGACGAGGGGAAACCGTTTTTCTTAGTCACTACCTGGTCGAGGATGCGTCTTTCCTCCGAGCCGCATCTTTGCCCCCTCCTCACGTCCTACCATCTGGATTGGCACGGCCTTTCCCGCCGGAGAGCGGCCAGAGCTTCAGCAGCGGCGAGCGATGCCTCACCGGGGTCACCGTGTAGGAACTCCGGAGTGCAGGGACTGCCGACTTTGACACCGTGGAGCTGTGGTCTGCGGATTTTCAGCCACGTGCGGCGCTGACTTTGACTGGGATCCTTGCCGGGGTTGCCAGCGTGAATCTCCGCCCAGATCGGCCTGTGGACTTCGGGAGCCGCGGTCTCCGGTAGGAAGCGGCCGATTCGGAGGCTACGTGCCACTGAGAGTGTTCTTCCGTTCGAGGGCCTGAAACATCGGGCCGCTGTTGCGACGACTGCGGAGTCCTCAATAGGCCCTGACCACGGGTGAACAGAGGAAGTGGACTGAACTTTGGTGCCTTCCCTCACAGTGGGAAATGTTGATCCCGCTGTGGGGGATTTTTTTTAATGTTTTATGTTAAATTCTAAAGTGTTGTGTTTATCTTATTTTTTTGCTGCATGCTAACTCCAATTTCAATGCACCAATTGGTGTATGTGATAATAAATGTCCTTTGTTGATTGTCCTTTGCCCTCTGGTCCTAGATTTCCCACGTGTGGAACCATCCTCTCCATATCCACTCTGTCCAGGCCTTTCACTATTTAGCACATTTCAATAAATTCATGCCTGTGATTATTTTGGCCTGCAAGTTATTCTGTCAGAGTAACAGACTTGATGTTTTTAACTAGCTGTATTTAGTTGGAACAACAGATGCCATTCCTGATTTAGAAATACATTGGCTTCCTTTGATCATTGCCAAGTCCAGTTTATGAAACTTCCTACCTGATCACATCACTGAGGCACCTTCACCAACTTCATAAGGGCCACAATGTTGTATTCCCAGCATCCTGAAAAATGGATATCAAACTACTGAAAGGAGTAGGGAATGTATCCACATTTGTTAAAGAGTTTGATGTTTGTCCGAACATTCTGTGTGGTGCCTAAATGGAACAATTTAGGGTGGCACAGTGGCGCAGCGTTGGAGTTGCTGCCGCACACCACCAGAGATCCGGGTTTAATCCTGACTATGGGTGCTGTCTGTACGGAGTTTGCAGGTTCCCCCTGTAAACCTCGGGTGCTCTGGTTTCCTACCACACTCCAAAGACGTGCAAGTTTGTAGGTTAATGGGCTTCGATAAATTGTCCCGAGTGTGAAGGGTTGTGCTAGTGTACGGGGTGGTTGCTGGTTGGCACAGACTTGGTGGGGCAAAGCCCACGCCGTATCTCTAAAGTCTAATAAAGTAAAGTCTTTGTGGTGCCTATATGGATATAACATGTTCACAATGCTGTGAAAATATTCCTAAGTCGGGCATATTTCCTACTCATTGCTTAATTTTCCTGTTAGTGTGTCTCATACTTTTCCCCTCTGTCTGATGGATAGTTGACTCAGTATGGCTTGTTCATTGCATCTCAGAAGGAGTACTCTGAAGAAGGTCTGAAAAGGGGTCTCGACCCGAGACATCATCTGTTCCTTTTCTCCTGACCCCCTGAATTACTCCAGCCGTTTGTGTCTATCTTCGGTGTAAACCCGCACTTGCAGATCCTTCCTGCTCTCCCAGTAGGTTGTCCGACATGCAAGAGCGGAACTCGCTATCAAAACATGGAGAGACAGCGGGGATCGATCCGGCATGCGGATGGAGCGCAGGTCTGTGCCACGTCTCCCTCCTCCAATCACCGTGCTCTACCCTCAGTCCCACCCCCACTACTTACGCCTCTGACCGACAACTCCCACCTCCAATCATCGCGCTGAATCAACATGTCCCACCCCCATTGCCTGCTGACCAACATCTCTCTCGTCCAATCGGCACCCTTGATCAGCAGTCCCACCCCCACTGTCTCGCGGAAAGCGGAGATTACAAAAACTTGGGGGGGATGTCCCCCACCTCTCAAAAACATGGAGGGGGGACTGACACGTGTGACCCCTGAGTGATGCAAGGTCGCCCCCCCCCCCTCCCCCCCCGGTTTTGCTGTAAGGCCCCGCTCCAGGCAACCTGGGCGGGAGAAGTCACCGTTGCGGGAGCCCTGAAAAGCGGTCTCCCTCCAAACCCGCGGGCTCCCCGCACTGTCTTGCAGCCTCCGAATCTCCGGAGGTCGGGCCGCAGCAGCCCGCCCACCACCGCTCCACCCGCTGCCGGCCTGCGACGGTAATGAGGTGAGTGTATTTTCTATGTCGTGGCGCAAATTGGTGCCAAAAAAAGTGGCACAACACTTTCTGTACGGCATCGGTGAAACCTAATATTCTTACACTGCAATCATTGCACTTGTGTAGTTATCTATGATTGAGGTTATCTATAGTGTGATTTCACTGGATTGCATGCAAAACAAAGAGTCTCGCTGTACCTAGGTACATGTGATAATAAAGTTTCATTGAATCATTGAACCTGGGATCTTATGGCTAAAATTATGTAAACCTCTCTACGGTGTTGCTCTGCTCAGCTTTAACTATGAGCAGCAACTCTTGCTAACTCTCCGTACATCACACAGCATTCTCTTCCCCGATGCATCATCCAATCTGTGCAAGCAGCAGCTAATCATTATTGAGATGAGCAGACCTTGCAAAGTCATTCAAAGTCAACTCTGGTGACTACTTGAGTGCTGTGTGTGCAGTTGCGTTCCCTTCCAGCAGGCACAGGCTCCTCGTCCCGCAGCCTGTAGTTATTTATCACAATGCACACAATTAAAACAATTAACTACCGTACCAAGCCTGCTGACAATAACTTTCTCGGCCTGCGGAATAGAACAGCTAAGTCATTATGTATCAAGAAGGTCACACATCAGGTTTTTGCCAAAGGAAGACAGAGCTCTCAGCGGAGCCCTTCTTTAATGTCTCCCCACCATCCTCCATCTGCCTCAGACTGCACTGGTCTAGCTCCTTAGACTTTAGAGATACAGCATGGAAACAGGCCCTTCGGCCCACCGAGTCAGCGCCAACCAACAATCACCCCGTACACTTGCACTATCCTACACACGCTTGGGACAATTTAAAATTTACAGAAGTCAATGAATCTACAAACCCACATGTCTTTGGAGTGCAGGAGGAAATTGGAGCACCTGAAGAAAACGCCATGTGGTTACAGGGAGAATACACAAACCCCCATGCAGAGAGCACCCATAGTCAGGATCGAGCCTGGATCCCTGGTGCTGTGAGGCAGCAACTCTACCGCTGCACCACTGTGTGGCTGTTCCATTATTATCAGACTGCCACAACGGTTAACCTTTGCTTGTATTCACTGTTACATCTGGTGTCCATTGTCCTATCCTTCCTCTCTTATTTACACATTGTTTAAAATGTCTGCTGATAACTAAAAGCTACATGCCATGGCTGTCTCATTTGCCTAAACGTTTTAGTTTTAGATGAGTACAAATTTCATACAAATAAATACAAGGAAATACCAAAAGTGATCATCTTTGATCCCCCAACACACAGGTTTTTTTTCATTGCTTCCAATTCCAACCTTCACCTTTGAATCTGAAAAAAAAACATAAACTAGACTTCCACAACATTCTCTTGGACTATCTTCCTACTTTAGACCTTTTTATTCAAAACTACCAGCGGGACATCAACCGCCTCAACTTCTCCACTCCCCTGTCTCACTCTAACATCTCCCCCCCTGAATGTACAGCCATCGACACACTCCGCAACAACCCAGACTGGGTTATCAAACCCGCCGACAAGGGAGGTGCCGTGGTAGTCTGGCATGTTGATCTCTACAAAGCTGAGGCCACGCGCCAACTCTCGGACACCTCCTCCTACTTGTACCTGGACCATGACCCCACAGACGAGCACCTGGCCACTATCTCTAGCACCATCACTGACTTCATCCACTCTGGCTCCCTGCCCTACCCCCCCCCCCCCCCCCCCCCAGCCTCCAACCTCATCGTTCCCCAGCCCCGCATGGCCCGATTTTACCTTCTCCCCAAAATCCACAAACCTGACTGTCCTGGTAGACCCATTGTCTCTGCCTGTTCATGCCCCACCAAACTTATTTCCACATACCTCTTCTCCATTCTATCCCCCCCTGGTTAAATCCATCACTATCTACGTTCAAGACACCTCAGACAATCTCCGTCATCTCCGGGCATTCCGTTCTATAGACTCCCATCCCCTCATCTTCACCATGGACGTCCAGTCACTCTACACCTCCATCCCCCACCAGGTGGGTCTCAAAGCCCTCCGGTTCTTTCTCGACTGGAAAACCAACCAATCCCCATCTACAGATACTCTCCTCCGCCTAGCTTAATAACTTTTTGTTTGACTGCTCCCGTTTCCAACAAATACAAGGCGTAGCCATGGGCACGTGCATGGGTCCCAGCTACGCCTGCCTCTTTATAACCATATAACCATATAACAATTACAGCACGGACACAGGCCATCTCGACCCTTCTAGTCCGTGCCGAACACATAATCTCCCCTAGTCCCATATACCTGCGCTCAGACCATAACCCTCCATTCCCTTCCCATCCATATAACTATCCAATTTATTTTTAAATGATAAAAACGAACCTGCCTCCACCACCTTCACTGGAAGCTCATTCCACACAGCCACCACTCTCTGAGTAAAGAAGTTCCCCCTCTTTGTCGGGTACGTCGAACAACCCTTGTTCAAGATGTATCAGGGCCCCATCCCCGACCTCTACCTCCGCTACAGTATCAATTGCATTGGTGCTGCCTCCTGCACCCACACACAACTCACTGACTTTATCCGCTTCACCACCAACTTCCATCCAGCACTCAAATACACCTGGACCATTTCCGACACTTCCCTACCATTCCTTGACCTCACTATCTCCATCGCAGGTGATAGATTTCTGACCGACATCCACTATAAACCCACTGACTCCCATGGCTATCTAGACTACACTTCTTCCCACCCTGCTTCCTGTAAGGACTCCATCCCCTACTCCCAATTCCTCCGTCTACGCCGCATCTGCTCCCAGGATGAGGTGTTCCACACCAGGGCATCGGAAATGGCCTTATTCTTCAGGGAACGGGGGTTCCCCTCCCCCACATAGATGAGGCTCTCACCAGAGTCTCGTCAATACCCCATAACACTACTCTCTCTCCCCATCCTCCCACTCGTAACAAGGGCAGAGCCCCCCTAGTCCTCACTTTTCACCCCACTGGCCGTCACATACAACAAATAGTCCTCCGTCATTTTCACCACATCCAACATGACCCAACCACTCGCCACACCTATTGTCTATTGTAGCGAGATGCGCTCCTGGTGTTCCTTAAGTTGTCTAACCTAATGATCCCCCCCTCTCTCAACTGCTTCTAAGATACATATTAAGAAGTATATTGTTTCCTAAATAAACTGCTCAAAACTGTGCACAACCCTGGAGGCTCTATTATGACTGTGTTATTGTAGCAAGGTCAAATGAAATTGAGTAGATTGTCAGATGCAGAAGTTCACTGAAGTGCTGATAAAATGAAAAACTTGATCGCAGCACACTCGACAATACATAAAAACATAAATTATGCATAAGCTGCACATGAATTCTACAAGGCAGGGAAGGAAGACGGCAAAAAAGAACAATAGTGCAAAGTTACACAATTAGAAAACAAGTCCATGGTGATTTGTCGTACTCCAATGCCAGGATAGGATTAGTGTTGTGCAAGTCAGTTCGACAACCTGATAGTTGTCGGAAAGTAGTTGTTCCTGAACTACTTTTGGGCCTACCTTTATTCTCCATCTTCCTTGCAATAATATCCAATATTGCTTTGTTAAATTTCTCCCCTCTCAGTTTAAACCTCTCCTCACCTCACCTTAAGCCTATGGCCTTTAGTTTTGGAATCCTCTACTCTTTAACTTTGAGGCTTTGTATCTTTTTTCCTTGGTAGAAGGCTGGTATCCAATGTGAGATTGGGCCTGGTTGTCCGTGAATTCATAAAGGAGGCTCAGGTTCCAGATCTGAAAGTCGTGCAGGTTTGTATGTTAATTGGCCTCTGTACAATTGGCCCTAATGTGTAGGGAATGAATAAGAATGTGGAATAACATAGAACTCGTCTACGTAGGTGATCAATGGGCGGTTGGACTCAGTGGGCTGAAGGGCCTGTTTCCATGCTATATCTTTACACTAAACTAAAATAAACTAAATAAACCTAACACCTTTCCCTGCATTACAATTCACATGTTTATTTTAACAACTAAGATACACAAGTTCTTGAAAAATAGCCTCAACTTGAAATTTCTTCTACTGTAGATGTTGAATTAGATCAGACAGATAATTACAAGAATATCATCTTAACTCTTTAGTTCCTATTATTCCACAATTTTCTATCTGTGACATGGTCATGTAAAATAATTAAAAAAATATACCTACACAGTAAACAGACTATTTGTTTTATGTCCCTTTTCTATATACCACTTGTTTCTATCTCTCTTTACATTTTACGTTCAAATATTTTTTTAGGTCTGCAGTGGTTTAGTTTTGAAATGAACATGTGATAATGAGCTTGTGATGTTTAACTATTTCAGTCGCTAACAAAAACCGCCAAGATTTTGACCAAATGCAAGATTAGTGAGTTATTAGTTGCTATGGATATTATTTCCGCAGTCCATCTTATTTTCCATAGTTACCATTAAAATTAATTGTTTATCAACTAAGTACAATATGATTAATTGAAACTATATTTTATCACTTCAATGCGACCTTGGGTCTGTCAGTATTTGATGACAATTAGTTGGAGGTCTACAACAAAGCACAGGTCTATTTGTACTCTTAAAAGGTTAACACACCTTGTTATGCACTACCAAACTAATATGGGTGTTTAAAAAAGCAATTAATTATTCATGTGAACTTTCATTCTCTCTCTGGTTTAGCTTCACTTTCCCAGCTACAATCCTTGCGACTATCAATTAAATTGCAGATGTTATTCCTTATGACAGAATAGCGCAGCTGAAAGGTCAGATTGTGTCCCTGAAGCAGGCAGATTCACTACCCATCAGAAAGCAGTCAGAAAATGTAATGTATGAGCTGGAGCAGCAAAAATAATTATGAGACATCAACTTTTCTGTACTTAGTATTCTAGAATAGATGAGCGCCGTTGAGTTAATTTGATGCATGTCTCACTGTTTCTTTTCTACATTTGGTTTAGTTCTGAAGAAGGGTCTCGACCCGAAATGTCACCCATTCCTTCTCTCCAGAGATGTTGCCTGTCCCACTGAGTTACTCCAGCTTTTGGTGTCTATATTTGGTTTAGTCTTGGCTTGGGCAGACTGGCTGTTTGCAGTATTTGCCTACATGACAAGATTCAAGGGCGGCCTTTGATTATGTTGAAGTCTTTTGATAATGTGTAAATGCTTCAACTAAGTACCTGAATTAATGAAGTATTATTGAATCAAGACAATACTATGTTACTGGCTACTAATATAGCAAGGTTTTGTCTATTATTTTGAAAGCAACATAGTATTTTTCTAAACGTAGAGGATTCTAAAACTAATGGACATAGGTTTAAGGTGAGAGGGAAAGAGATTAAGCTCAGAGGGGAGAGATCTGTGGATTCTGTATCTTCCCCTTTGTTCTACCCATTGTACTTGAGTTTGACTTGATTGTATTTATGCAAAGTATTATATAATCTGATTGGGATTGAATACAAAATAAATCTTTTCACTGGACCTTAGCACACGTGACAAACCTAAATCCTAAAATGGACTTCAGGGGCAACATTTTCATTCGGAGGGTACTCTGTATACGAATGAGGTCATGAGGTCATAAGGTCATAATTGACAGGAGTAGAACTGGGCCATTTGGCCCATCAGGTCTACACCACCAAGGCTGATCTATCTCTCCCTCTAAACCCCCAGCTGCCAGTGGAAGCAGTAGGAAGAAATAAAAAGACATTTGGACAGAAATGTGGATAGGAAGGGTTCAGACCAATACGGGCCAAATCCAGGCAAATGGGACCTGCTCAGGATGCCAACTTAGTCGGCATGGACAAAGAGGGCCAACGAGCCTGTTTCTGTGCTGTATAGCTGGCTGATGCTAAGAGATTTATTTAGCGAATGCAAAGTCCTTTAGCCAAGCAGTTGCCTCTTGATCTGCTGTATGAAGGGTGACAAGTCCTCCTTTGAGTCTTTGTTGAGGGCATGCTTCAATGTTGTGTTGCATTGTTTGCTGCTCTCCACAAGCACACTGTGGGGTTGGACTGCTGCCCCATTTGTGAAGGCTGGCCAAGTAGGGGCCATGTCCAGTCCTGAATCTATTCAGAGTGTTGGTGGGCAAGGACTTCGATGAGGCGTCGCTTGGCTGCAGAGAGGCCTTCAACATTCAGTTGTAGTATTCGGAGAGCAGGTCCTACTGCTAGGTGCTCTTGAGGCTGGTCGTTGTTGCTGCTTTCGGCTTTGGGATAATGACTAGGATAATTGTCCCCCCCATGCTAAGAGGTGATTTGCGTCATTGGAATTGATTTTGTCTCCCATTGTCAGGTAATTCAGTGAAAAGAAAAGTTGGAGAAATTGTAAATTGGGTAGCCATCTCGATGGAATGTTAATTCGTTTGTGACACCGTTTGTGCCCACGGTGGCCTAGTGGAAGAGTTGCTGCCTTACAATGGCGGAGATCCAAGTTCGATCCTGACTACAGGTGCTGTCTGTAATTAGTTTTTATGTTCTCCCCGTGACCGTGTGGGTTTTCTCTGAGATCTTCAGTTTCCTCCCACAAATGTACAAATTTGTAGGTTAAATGGCTTGAGAAAAGCGTAAACTGTCCCTCGTGTGTGTAGATAGTGTTAACGTGGGGGGGGTCGTTGGTCGGTGAGGACTGGGTGGGCCCGTTTCTGCACTGCATCTCTAAACTAAACTAAACCTCAAAATGTTTTAATTATTTAATTGTTTTAAGCCCTTCAATTGAAATTGTGTAAATGCCTGATTTTAGAATGTATGCTTCCTGAACATATGATTTTTATCAAAAAAATAATTAAATGAATCATTCACAGATAATTCATTGGCAATAAGGACCTTCTTAACATTCCTTCAGGCAGGCTATTAGCTATTCAAACTTCCCAAGTGTCTTGTTTTAATCTGACGGCAATGTTTCTTTTGCTGAAAATGGCTAATGAAAAATACATCCAGATTAGTGCAGGGTACACCACAGTTGACATCTGCTGTCTTGGAAGTTAAACAAAATTGATCATTTCCTATCTATAAGGACACTATGTAGTGACTAGTGGTTTGTTTGATTGCATTGATTGAAAGATGCAACATGGAAACTTTGACCCTTCAGCCAACTGAGTCCATGAAAGCCATCGATCACCTGTTCACACTAGTTCCAAGTTATCCCATGCACTCCCTACACACTGAGATAATTTTATAGAGGCCAATTAACTTATAAATACCCGTATGTCTTTGGGACATGGGACAGGTTTGGAGGGATATGGACCAAACGCGGGCAGGTGGGACTAGTGTAGCTGGGATATGTTGGCACGTTGGGTCAAAGGGCCGGCTTCCACATTGTATCACTCTATGACTCAATCTATGACACAGTAAGAACGTGCAAACTCCATACAAACAGCACCTGAGATCAGGATTGAACCAGGGGTCTCTGGCACTATGAGGCAGCAGCTCTACCAGCTGTGACGATGTGACACAGTTACTTTTTTTAAATGTGTTCCCTGCTGCAGTGTAGGAAATTCAACAACTAATATATATTCTGCAAGCTCCTAAGGGAATCAATTTAATAACATGATCATTACTTTATTATTTTGTGAACGAGATTGCAGTATAAGCATTGGCAAGCCGAGGAAATAATTTGATTCCACTTCTTTATTAGGTATTTTACATTCACTTGATAGAATAAAAAGGAACTTGACAACAACAAATTGCAGACACTGAAAATCTGAAGATGCTCAGTGTGTGAGGCAGCATATGTGGGAGGGGAAACTGAGTTGATGTTTCAGGCTGAAGACCCTGGCAAAAGGTTTGCATCTTGCCAGCATATTCTGTTTTTATTTGGGGCTTCACATCTTCACTGAAAGATGACACGCTGGCACAGCAGTAGAGATGCTGCCTCACAGCACCAGAGACCCAGGATCGATCCTGACTATGGGTGCTGTCTGTGCGGAGTTTGTACGATATTCCTGTGATTGTGTGGCTTTTCTCTGGGTGCTCCGGTTTCGTCCCACATTCCCAAGGCCATGCTGGTTTGCAGGTTAATTGGCTTCTGTAAATTCCCCCTAGTGTGTCGGATACAAACGTGGGATAACATGGAACAAGTGTGAATGGGTGGTCGATGGTCGGAGTGGACCCGGTGGGCTGGAGGGCCTGTTTCCATGCTGTATCTCTAAACAGACCCATCTAACAGTGCAGAATACCCAGGAGTTTTGGGTTCGATTCTCATTTTGTAGTGAAACTGCTTAACACTTTTGTCTCTCTGAGCCAGGGATGATGTTGTTACAAAGAAAATCAGTTCTATGTGTTTAGAATTCCATTCCAAATTTACCATCATGCCCTAAAGTAGAAGAATATTGCAGGCCATGAGATTAAGGAATTATTCACCAATTAGATTGATATTTCTAAATAACAAATTCATTATCACAGGAGGTTGAAAATTATTATGTTTTATTTGTGCAAAAAACAATGAAGAACAAGAATGGAATTACAATAACTACTATTTTTTATGACAGATAAAATGTGAGTTGATCATCTGGAATTGAGTTGCTAATTAATGAATCTGTTGTCCTTCACAGTTGTGAATCTGTGGAATTCTCTGCCACAGAAGGCAGTGGAGGCCAATTCACAGGATGTTTTCAAGAAAGAGTTAGATTGAGCTCTTTTAGGGCTAACGGAATCAAGAGATATGGGGCAGAAAGCAGGAATGGGGTACAGATTTTGAATGATCAGCCATTCGAGGATGTAACTAGTAGCGTGGATAGGGGAGAACCAGTGGATGTGGTGTATCTGGACTTCCAGAAGGCTTTCGACAAGGTCCCACATAAGAGATTAGTATACAAAGTTAAAGCACATGGCATTGGGGGTTCAGTATTGATGTGGATAGAGAACTGGCTGGCAAACAGGAAGCAAAGAGTAGGAGTAAACGGGTCCTTTTCACAATGGCAGGCAGTGACTAGTGGGGTACCGCAAGGCTCAGTACTGGGACCCCAGCTATTTACAATATATATTAATGATCTGGTTGAGGGAATTGAAGGCAATAGCTCCAAGTTTGCGGATAACACTAAGCTGGGGGGCAGTGTTAGGTGTGAGGAGGATGCTAGGAGACTGCAAGGTGACTTGGACAGGCTGGGTGAGTGGGCAAATGTTTGGCAGATGCAGTTTAATGTGGATAAATGTGAGGTTATCCATTTTGGTGACAAAAACGGGAAAGCAGATTATTATCTAAACGGTGGCCGATTGGGAAAGGGGGAGATGCAGCGAGACCTGGGTGTCATGGTACACCAGTCATTGAAGGTAGGCATGCAGGTGCAGCAGGCAGTAAAGAAAACGAATGGTATGTTGGCTTTCATAGCAAGAGGATTTGAGTATAGGAGGAGGGAGGTTCTACTGCAGTTGTACAGGGTCTTGGTGAGACCACACCTGGAGTATTGCGTACAGTTTTGGTCTCCAAATCTGAGGAAGGACATTTTTGCCATAGAGGGAGTGCAGAGAAGGTTCACCAGACTGATTACTGGGATGTCTGGACTGTCTTATGTAGAAAGACTGGATAGACTTTGTTTATACTCTCTAGAATTTAGGAGATTGCGAGGGGATCTTATAGAAGCTTACAAAATTCTTAAGGGGTGGGACAGGCTAGATGCAGGAAGATTGTTCCCGATGTTGGGGAAGTCCAGGACAAGGGGTCACAGCTTAAGGATAAGGGGGAAATCCTTTAAAACCGAGATGAGGAGAACTTTTTTTTCACACAGAGAGTGGTGAATCTCTGGAACTCTCTGCCACAGAGGGGTAGTTGAGGCCAGTTCATTGGCTATATTTAAGAGGGAGTTAGATGTGGCCCTTGTGGCCAAGGGGATCAGAGGGTATGGAGAGAAGGCAGGTACGGGATACTGAGTTGGATGATCAGCCATGATCATATTAATGGCGGTGCAGGCTCGAAGGGCCGAATGGCCTACTCCTGCACCTAATACAATGTTTCTATGATCACATTGAATGGCTCGAAGGGCTGAATAGCCTAATACTGATCATATTTTCTATGTTTCTATGTTGCCATATTTAATATTTAGTAATGAAATAGATTGGGAGGATCAGCTAAATGAGCGAGTGCACCCTAGTAATAGTAATCACAATCTGTTTTAGAGCGGGGAAAAGTAAAAAAATATTACATAAACTAAGTTATCCCATTGGAGTGAGATCAATTCCACTAAGATGTAGGATGAGTTGGTGGCGGACATGCAAAAGGAGGAATTGGCAGGCAGGGCAAAAGCACAAAGGACAGTGCAACGTTTTGCAATACCTTGCACTGGCTTTACCTTACACTAAACGCTATTCCCTTATCATGTGTCAATACGCTGTAAATGGCTCAATTGTAATCATGTCTTTCTGCTGACTGGATAGCATGCAACAAAAGCATTTCAATCTACCTGGGCCTAATTCCTACTCCTCCCTATATCATGTCAATCACATTGATGTCGGAGGGCTGAATGGCTCAATTGTGATCATGGATTTTCTATGTTTCTATGTTGCCATCTTTAATATTTTTAATATGAAATAGACTTGTGAGGACAAGCTAAATTGAGCGATTTTCACTGGAGTAGCACAACAAACATTTCAATTGGTGGCCTGAACGTGACAATAATAAGGATAACAATTTGCAATATAACTTATTATTCCCTAAATAATAACTTTATTTATAAAGCGCTTTTAGACAACATCAGTTACCACAATAATACAAATAATTACAAATCTTGTAGTTGTGAGGTGCTAAGGTTAAATCAAGAGGATAGATATCACTCGTCAAAGGAAAGTCAGAATAACTTGTTTAAGAAGGAACTGCAGATGCTGGAAAATCCAAGGTACACAAAAATGCTGGAGAAACTCAGCGGGTGCAGCAGCATCTATGGAGCGAAGGAAATAGGCAACGTTTCGGGACAAAACTCTTCTTCAGACTGATGGGGGGTGGGGGAGGCGGGGAGAAGAAAGGAAAAAGGAGGAGGAGGAGCGCGAGGGCTGAGGGAGAGTTAGGAAGGGGAGGAGACAGCCAGGGCTAACAGAGTTGTGAGAATTCAATGTTCATGTCACCAGGATGCAGGCTCCCCAAGCGGAATATGAGTGCTGTTCAGAATAACTTGTGTGGACGCTGAGAAAATAGGTTAAAAACATAGAAGACAATAAATTACCAAGTTAATTATGAAGGAGTTTGAAAGAGAAAAATCAAATTCAAATGTCAAATCAAATATTCAGAGGTATTTTACATGTTTATCTATGAAAACTGTGAAAACAGGTTGTCAGGTGTATTATCTTATACAGCAGTTGAGAGATGATGAAAACCTTGCTTGCAGCAGCAGCAGTGGTACATAAGCTCAGACAAACACAAAAATATAAAATACATAAATTACACATAAAAACTACACAATGGTGAAAAAGAAAAGGCTGAACAAAAAGAAATTAGTGCCATACACAAATATGAAAAAAGTCCATAGTAGTCAAGATATGGTCTAGGGTATTCCATTCTGAAGTAGGATCAGGGTTGTGTTGTGCACTTACTTTCAAAAACCTGGTGGTTGTAGGAAATTAGCTGTCCCTATTCCTGGTGGTGTGGGACTTTAATTTTCTGTACCTCCTGCCGCCCATGGCGGCAGCGAGAAGACATGACTCGGATAGCGGGGAAACCAAGAAGTATCATCTCACAGGTGCTGGATGACAAATGCTGCCTTCTTGAGGCAGTGGATACCGGGGATAATTGTGCCTGTGATGGACTGGACTGAGTCTATCACTCAATTCAACTTTAATGTCATCGCACAAATACAAGTATCAGTACAACGAAATGCAGTTTTGCGTCAGACCGTAGTAGTTGTGCATAAAGAGAAAAAACAAGAAAAAAAAAATAGAAAGAGAGAAGATACAGAATAATCAGGAAATACAGAATGATTAAACAAAGGGGGACGGAGGGACCAGAGAAGTCTATCGTCGGGACTCCGAGTTCAGCAATGTGATTGTGTTGTTATAGAAGCTTTTCCTCATCCTGCTGGTACGTGACCTGAGGCTCCTGTACCGCCTCCCTGATGGGAGGAGGGCAAACAGTCCATGGTTGGGGTGTGAGGGGTCTTTGATGATCTTCCCAGCCCGTCTCAGACACCGTTTTCGGTGGAGGGCATCCATGGCAGGGAGCGGGGCACCGATGATGTGCTGCGCGTTTTTCACCACCCGTTGTAGTGCTTTCCTGTCCGCAGCAGTGCAGCTGCTGTACCATACCGTGAAGCAGGTGGTCAGGATACTCTCTATGGTACAGCGGTAAAAGTTGGTCAGGATCTGGGGGGACAGGTGGGCTTTCTTGAGCCTCCTAAGGAAGTAAAGGCGCTGCTGTGCCTTTTTGATCAGCTTGGAGGTGTTGAGGGACCAGGACAAGTCCTCCGAGATATGCACTCCGAGGAATTTATAGCTGGAGACGCGCTCCACCTCAGTCCCGTTGATATGGATAGCGGTATGATTGCCTCCTCTGGTCTGCCTGAAGTCGACAATAATCTCCTTCGTCTTTTTGGAGTTGAGGATGAGGTTATTGTTGGCACACCAGGTGGTCAGGTGCGCTGGATCTCATCTACCGTGTAGTCAGCAAAACTTAATAATTGCGATCCGTACTACTAGTCGTGGGTGAAGAGGGAGTAGAGGAGAGGGCTGAGCACACAGCCCTGTGGCACTCCGGTGTTCAGTGTTATAGTGGAGGAGGTGAGGTTATTGACCCTAACGGACTGTGGTCTGTTAGTGAGGAAGCCCTGTGGCACTCCGGTGTTCAGTGTTATAGTGGAGGAGGTGAGGTTATTGACCCTAACAGACTGTGGTCTGTTAGTGAGGAAGTCCAATGTCCAGTTGCAGAGGGAGGTGGAGATGCCAAGTCCACTGAGTTTGGTGATCAAGCTGGCTGGGATGACGGTGTTAAAGGCAGAGCTGAAATCAATGAACAGCAGCCTGATGTAGGAGTTGTTGTGGTCCAGGTGGGTCAGGGCAGAGTGTAGGGCCGCCGATATGGCGTCCTCTGTAGACCTGTTGGTCCGGTAGGCAAACTGATGGGGGTCCAGTGTGGGGGGGAGGCAGGCTTTGAGGTGAGCCAAGATCAGCCGCTCAAAGCACTTTGCAATGACAGTCCCTGGGACTTCCTGCTTTCCAATGTGTTGGAATTACCATACCAGGCCACGAGGCAACCAGTCAGGAAGCTTGTTAGAGCATTAGGTGACCTGTTCAAAACCGAGTGAAGGCCTCGAAATGTGATGGAGTTCCCAATTTGCAAGGCATTGTGTTCTATTCAATGGCATATTGCATAATTGTGTATTAGAAGTACAGAAGCTGGGATGTAATGTTAAAATTGTACAAGGCATTGCTGAGACCAAATCTCGAGTATGGTGTAAAATTTTGGTCGCCCAATTATAGGAAGGATGTCAACAAAATAGAGAGAGTACAGAGGAGATTTACTAGAATGTTGCCTGGGTTTCAACAACTAAGTTACAGAGAAAGGTTGAATAAGTTAGGTCTTTATTCTCTGGAGCACAGAAGGTTAAGGGGGGACTTGATAGAGGTCTTTAAAATGATGAGAGGGATAGACAGAGTTGGTGTGGATCAGCTTTTCCCTTTGAGAATAGGGAAGATTCAAACAAGAGGACATGACTTCAGAATTAAGGGACAGAAGTTTAGGGGTAATATGAGGGGGAACTTCTTTACTCAGAGAGTGGTAGCGGTGTGGAATGAGCTTCCAGTGGAAGTGGTGGAGGCAGGTTCATTGGTATCATTTAAAAATAAATTGGATAGGCATATGGATGAGAAGGGAATGGAGGGTTATGGTAGGGCAGGATGAGAAGGGAATGGAAGGGTTATGGTATGAGTGCAGGCAGGTGGGACTAAGGGAAAAAAGTTGTTCGGCACGGACTTGTAGGGCCGAGATGGCCTGTTTCTGCGCTGTAATTGTTATATGGTTTGAGAAGACAATTGGGAGTGTCAGCCCAGAGTCATGGTTTGAGGTGGTAAGGAAATTGGGTGTTGGGGCAAAAATGGAGTAGGAATGTGAGATTAGTGAGGAAGCCCCAGGACTTTGGTGTGGTTTTGGAGAGAGTTTGGGTAAGGTCGCCAAATTAGCAGATGGATGTAAAGAAACTTATAAGAGGGGTTCCCAGTTATGGACTGAGACCCGCTCAGGAAGTAAATCTACTAAAATATCATAGTTTTTAATTGCTCGTAGCTAGACATGGCTCAGAGCACTGTGACCAAAGTTCCTAGACGACCTGCTCAAGGCGAGGTCCACAGGGATTTACATCATTCCCTACTCATCTGGTCAGAAACATAATCCATGGAAGCAGGATTTACAACTGAAAGTTCCTTGTCTAATTTCTGAATAAAGTCTTGGTGATTCTGCCTGGGATGTGTTCCAATTGTTTTCCACTAACCAATTTGTTTTGAAGAATTAGAAAAGAATATGCGCTGTGCTTATGAATCTCTAGATCTATGGCCTGTCTTTAAAAGATTAACAGAAGCTGAAGAAGGATGTTGGTAAGAGGGGAATAGGGGAATTTATATTCAGCAGCTGTGAGTTGACACTTCTTGGTTTCAACAAAGCAGTTTGGATTGTACTCTAAACATGGTGCTGCAGAAGAACAAAAGGATTTTGGGAGTACAATCTTACCAGGCATAAGTGTGGCACCTCTGTTGGTTGATTTTAATGACATTTTTCAACACTGGGAAAGGTTCCTTTAATATGCAATATACAGCAGGCTCACACACATGAGGTCACATCACTAAACATTTCTACTGCATATAATAATAATAATAATAATAATAATAATAATAATAATAATAATAATAATAATAATAATAATATTTATTTATATAGCACTTTTAAACAAAATCACTTTGAACCAAAGTGCTTTACAGAGATTGATCAAATTAATTGAATAGATTAAATGTCAATAAATCCATACAAAATAAAAAAAAGAAAAAGAAAAAGAAAAAAATGAAAAAGACACATAACAGTACTCTATAGAAATCAACAAGATACGTCCTCCCACAGCAGAATTCACTGTGAGGGAAGGTACTGAAAATATCCAGTTCTCCTCCTCATAGTCCACCCGAGGTCGGGGTCTATATGTGGCCTCCTCAGCCAGCCCGGTGTTTTCAGGCCCTCTTGCCGTGAAGCTGGATCATCGGCGTCGGGTGAACGTTCTTCAGCAGCTTGGACTGAAGCGGCCGCTTCCTCCCCGGAGACTGCATTGTCCAAAGTTCTTGGGCCGCGCCGGCCGGACCTTCGACTCTGGCGATCTCGGATCCCAGGCTCCGCGGTGTTTTAAATCCAGTGCCGCCCGCCCGCGGCTGGACGCTCTGTAGCCGCAGCTCAACGATGTTGCAGTCGGCGGTCACAGTGCCCCGGAGCTTACCGCATGGCGAACCGGCAAGGCATCGCCCACTCCGTGTTGGTGTCCCAGCGTTGCACCGCCGGCGAAGCTGTAGTCCCGGCAGGAAACTAATAATGAAAGGTTTTAAAAGATAGGGAGGTTCACAACTTGACTTCATAGTCATTAACATGGGAAAAATGTCTCTTCAACCCACCATCGATCAACTGCCCAACCATGCCAACCACCAAGCACACTTTTTTGAAACTTCTATCCACATCTCCAACAATTCACCCCTACTGGTGAATCCAGATGGATAAATTAGTCCACAGTCAAGGTTAAATTGACAAGATGAACGCACAATAAAGGGGTGAATGTTTAAGTTGAATTCAAGGATTAAGTGTTTAAGGTGTATCATTGGAGGGAATAGTGAAATTAATTGTTCAGTTGTCCGGCCGTCTGTACGGAGTTTGTACGTTCTCCCCGTGACCCCATGGGTTCTCTCTGAGATCTTCAGTTTCGTGCCGGACTCCAAAGACGTCCAGGTTTGTACGTTAATTGGCTTGGTATAATTGTAAATTGTCCCTAGTCTGCGTAGAATAGACTTGATGTGCAGGGATCGCTGGTCAGCACAGGCTCAGAGGACCGAAGGGCCTGTTTCCGTGTTATATCTCTAAACTAGCCTTAATTACATTGCATCCAACCTCCACAGATTCATTCATTGGACACAGTATTTTTGTTATTGTTTGCATCATAACAGGATTTCTATATAAAATCTGAAAAGAGAGAGTTTTACAAGAAAACCAAATTATGTTTGGATCAGTGAAAACTGAATTTTTCAAGAATTATTGGAAATGATTTGACTTGCACTTCCTCACATTTTCATGTTATTAAAACTTGCCCTACAAATCATGATGCATGTTCTGATGCACAAATGCAATTCACAAAGATGAGCAACATTTTTCACTTTCAATGCACAAAGAATGGTATCTATTGGTGAATCATGCTGAAATATCTCATATCTCAAATGTTAAGTTGTCGGATATTATGAACAATATCCAGAAATGCAATATTTAGAGACAAATGTATGTGTTCATTCACAAGTTTACCTCTGCTGGTCTCGGAAAAAAACATTGTAGATTATAAAATGTCAACAAGAGATAGCGCATGCAAACATACCATAAGATCATAAGTGATAGGAGTAGAATTAGACCATTTCACCCATCAGGTCTACTCCATCATTCAATCATGGCTGTTCTACCTCTCCCTCTTAACCCCATTCTCCTGCCTTCTCCCCAAAACCTCTGACACCAGTACTAATCAAATATCTATTTATCTCTGCCTTAAATATGTCCACTGACTTAGCCTCCACAGCCTTCTGTGGCAAAGAATTCCACAGATTCACCACCCTCTGACTAAAGAAATCCCTCCTCATCTCCTAAAAGAATGTCCTTTAATTCTATTGTCTCTAGTCCTAGACTCTCCCACTAGTGGAAACATCCTCTCCACATCCACTCTATCCTGCCCTTGGTTTGGACAGTTATCTCCACCTCCCGTTGTTTGTTTGTGAAATACGTGAGCCAAGGCCAGTAAGTGAGCCAGGGGTGTCTGAAGAAGGGTCTCGACCTGAAACGTCACCCATTCCTTCTCTCCGGAGATGCTGCCTGTCCCACTGAGTTACTCCAGCTTTTTGTGTCTTCATATTGGAACGTTTGCTGGTTTAAACCGAAGATAGACACAAAATGGTGAAGTAACTCAACGGGACAGGCAGCATCTCTGGAGAGAAGGAATGGGTGACGTTTTCGGTCGAGATGACAGACAGACAGACAGACAGACAGACAGACAGATCCTTTTTCATATAGGAATTGCCTGGGCTACATTAATTTGCACAACTAGGCACCGGGTATTGCATCAAGACGAAGTGTAGTTACCTGCTGCAATTTTTTTTTGCATGTGAAAGCTTTTGTGAAAGTGAAAAGTGATTAAATGTTCTTCTTCGTTGTTGCAACCGCAAGAAATGCAACACCTGTCCCTTTACCTCCCCCCTCAACTCCATTCAAGGACCCAAGCAATCGTTCTAGGTGCGACAAAGGTTCACCTACATCTCCTCCAACCTCATCTACTGCATCCTCTGCTCTAGGTGTCAGCTGATTTACATCGGGGAGACTAAGCGTAGGTTGGGCGATCGTTTCGCCGAACACCTCCGCTCAGTCCGCAATAACCAACCTGAACTCCCGGTGGCTCAGCACTTCAACTCCTCCTCCCATTCCCAATCCGACCTCTCTGTCCTGGGTCTCCTCCATTGCCAGAGTGAGCAACAGCGGAAATTGGAGGAACAGCACCTCATATTCCGCCTGGGGACCTTGTGTCCGGATGGCATTAACATTGAATTCTCCCAATTTTGCTAGCCCTTGCTGTCTCCTCCCCTTCCTTAACCCTCTAGCTGTCTCCTCCCACCCTCCTATCCGCCCGCCCTCGGGGCTCCTCCTCCTCCCCTTTTCTTCCCTTCTGCCCCCCCATCAGTCTGAAGAAGGGTTTCGGCCCGAAACGTTACCTATTTCCTTCGCTCCATAGATGCTGCTGCACCCGCTGAGTTTCTCCAGCAATTTTGGGTACCTTAAATGTTCTTCTTCGGCAGTTCCTCAGTGACAAAGATGACTTACTTTCACCTATTCTATTGATTCTGAATTGCCTGCAAAGTCCTGTGTGGAACTTGTAGATCCTGCCACAGATGGCACACTCGGTGCATCATAACACGGCTGTTTGAATGTTGTGACCTCCTCCACCTGTTCGTGCACAAAGCCCTGCCATAGAGTAGCTCAGTGGCTTCTCAAATGCACAGTCACTCATTTGAGCAGCCATGGGCTGGGGATTCCCACGTTTAGGTGAGGCTGTTTTTTTAACAAGGAAACTTTGAGACTGCCCTTCATGTAGGAAGATGTATCCCATTGGATTGGACATCAGTGTCACAGGTCCAATTAAAGTGAAGGGAGTGCTGTTCATGGCTTTGGTCTACCATTCTAATCATCAACTCCATCAATAATGAAGGTGTAGATCAGTGCATGTTCCTTTAACATAGTGACCTCACCACTACTAACCACTCCCCATTGTCTCTAGTATAATTGTAAGGTCCCCACCTCCAGCCCGCTCTCTAGCTCCAGTGATGACCACGGACAGCTATTGCATAGTGTGTGTTAGTGATTGTAATAAACAGTTAGTAAAAGACTCTGTGTAGGATCAAGTCATTTTTACATGGTGTCAGAAGTGGGATTCAAACCCACACCTCCAAGTAATTTTACAGAAGGGTAGTGGAAAACTGCTCTTAAACGTGCCCCATCACAGAACTTTGTTACCACTGTGCTTCTTGCAAGCGGCTACGATGCTTACATATAGTCCACGACTATCCCAGTGCAAACTGGAGTCATTGCAGGAAGCTTTTCAATGTACCGTGGTGCCTGTGACAATAAACTAAACAAAGCTAAAGCCTCTTTACAACCTTCCTCACTGCAATTTACGATACAATACGATGCGATACGATAAACTTTGACCAGCGCCTTTACCGGAACGAACGAACGAACAAACAAACACAGACTTACCCCTGGGCAGAGGATTCTAAAACTACAATGCTCCGGGTTCCAACCACACCGGGTCCCCCTTTGTTCCCCCACCATGCCAGATGGCAGTCCCCCCCATACCAGGTCCCCATTGTCTTCCCCTCCCTCTTCTCCCCTCATGCTCCACCATCACTGAGGTTCCCGCTGCTGCCACCAATGCTTTGTTGCAGCTGAGGCCCCATCACCGTCGAGGATCCTGTTGCCGCTGAGGCTCAAGCTGCCGCCGAGGCTCCTGCTGCCACCGCCAAGGCTCCCATCGTCGCCGTTGTTGAGGCTCCTTCGGCACAGACAGGCCTCGCCGCCCCGCTTCTCTGCAGTTCCCTGGGAGGTCTGTGGGGTGAGTCAGGCCTACCCGGGTGCTTTGCAGTCATCGGTCGTCACTCCAGATGTCGGCACCGCGGTTGCAGGAGTGCGGCTCCCCGGGTCATCTCCAAGTTCTCTGTTGGAAAGGATTTAGTCTCCAGGACAGTGTCTTCATCATTCTATCTTCTTTACCTCCACTCAAGAACCAGGACCCGTCCAATCTCAGTACATGAACAATGCTTGCATACATAAATGTGCAGCAGACGAAATTGCAGAGAATTGTGGACGAAGCCCAGACCATCACACAAACCAACCTCCCTTCTATTGACTCCATTTATACCTCAAGCTGCCTCAGCAAGGCCGCCAGCATGAGTTGCACCATGGTCGATGCCTCTTCATCCGTCTCCCATCAGGCAAAAGGTTTAGATGTCCTGTTTCTTCCCAGCTGTTATCAGGTGACTGAACCATCCTACCAACAACTAGAGAGTAGTCCTGAACTACTATCCAACTCATTGGAGACCCAAGGACTATCTTTGATCAGACTTTACTGGCTTTGTCTTGCACTTAATGTTATTCACACAATTCATGTATCTGTACACTGTGGGTGGCTCAATTGTAATCATGTATTGTCTTTCACAGACTGGAAGCTTTTCAATGTACCTTGGTAAACGTGACAATAAATTCACCTTTAAAATAAAACTTAACTTAATTCAAGTATAAAGCAGAGGATGTTGCAGGGAAATTAAGAGTGAGTGGTTTAGTTAAGTTTATTTTAGTTCAGATATACAGCGTGGAAACAGGCCCTTCGACCCACCAATTCTGCACTGACCAGCGATCCCCGTACATTAACACTCCCCGACACACACTAGGGACAATTTTACATTCAATCCGAGCCAATTAACCTACACACCTGTAGGTCTCTGGAATATTGGAGGAACCCAAAGATCTCAGTTATCTCTGCAAGCTGACAGAGGAGGTAGTTGAGGCTGGGACTATCCCAACATTTAAGTAACAGTTAGACAAGTACTTGGCAGGATAGGTTTGGAGGAACACGGTCCAAGCGCAGGCAGGTGGGACTAGTGTAGCTGGGACATGTTGGCCAGTGTGGGCAAGTTTGGCCGAAGTGCCAGTTTCCACACTGTATCACTCTGTGACTTTATGAATCCCTCTCGGAGAAAACCCACGCAGGTCATGGAGAGAACGTATAAACTCGGTATATATATGTGGTCGGGATCGAACCCGGGTCTCTGGTGCTGCTAGACAATAGCTCTACCGCTGTGCCACTGTGGTACTTAAAATTACATTGTGGTATCTAGAGAAATGATTATTAAGAGACTAATTTCTGGACGATAAACTTTATTGGTCCTAATTACCTTGAATCTTTAATTTGCATGATAGAAGCATAATTTGCAAATGATTAACCCATTTAGCTAAAGTTACTTTCTTCGTAATTGTAACAGAGGCATTATCTTAAGTCAATGGGTTAATGCTGCTCCCTATTAAAATAATGGAAAGAGTAATTTCAGATGGAAATTTAAAGTATTCATGATCTGTATGCTGCAGCATAATTTCAATGTCATAAAGTTTCCAAGTGCCATTAATTAGATATCATCAGCTAAAATCAAACAAGTGGTAATGACTAAAGCTCTCACCAGCAAAGCAATTTTGCAGTGTCCATGGACTGTTTAACCGTTAGTCACTATATCATAAAATGTTCCCCTGACACATCCACCATTGGTAGGAATTAGTCTGCTCTACCCTTCCCCACCAATGTACACAGGGAAGAACCACTCTCATTTAGTTTGCAAATCTTGTTATCTGTAAAATTACGGAACTTTGTCTACTTTGTTCAGTATTTGCTGTAAGTTTAAGAAAAGGTGATTTCTTTTGGTTCACTGAGGGTAATGCAAATCGATAATCCGTAAGGCGTGGACAGAGTGAATGTGGAGAGGATGTTTCCACTAGTGGGAGAGTCTCGGACCAGAGGCCGGAGCCTTAGAATAAAGGATTATCTTTAGAAAGGAGATGAAGAGGAATTTCTTTACAGGTGGTGAATCTGTGGAATTCATTGCCACAGAAGGCTGTGGAGGCCGTCAATGAATATTTTGAACGTGGAGATTGATAGGTTCTTGAGGATGTTAGGGGTTATGGGGAAATGGCAGGAGAAAGGTGTTGAGTGGGAAAGATAGATCAGCCATGATTGAATGGCGGAGTAGACTTGATGAACCAAATGACCTAATTCTGCTCCAATAACTTAGTAATTGTGCTGTTAATGTTAAGATATTAAGCACCATTGTCCTGCCTTTTACTGCCCATTAATGTTAGCAGGCAGATAGAGTAATTATACTATCGAGGGCAAAATATTGAAGATATGAACAATGTGGGAAAGAGGAAAATTAGTCTTTGGTCCTTGAAGTAAGGTATATAGAAGAATAGATGATCTAAAGAAGTGCTTCTTAAACTGGTGAATGGTTCATTCAAGGGCAAATTAAAATATTATGGGCTGAATGAAACTAGAGGTTGAATTACTTAATTTATTCAGATATTTATATATTTTTTCTATACTTAAAAATGACATTGGCATTAAAGTGTTTAAGAAAGAACTGCAGATGCTGGAAAAATCGAAGGTAGACAAAAATGCTGGTGAAACTCAGCGGGTGTGGCAGCATCTATGGAGTGAAGGGATAGGTGATGTTTCGGGTTGAGATCCTTCTTCAGAGTCTGAAGAAGGGTCTCGACCCGAAACGTCACCTATTCCTTCACTCCATAGATGCTGCCTCACCCGCTGAGTTTCACCAGCATTTTTGTCGACTTGCCATTAAAGTGGTTAAGGGCCTGTTCCACTTTCACAACCTAATTCACGACCTCTGCCAAGTTTGCCCTTGACTCGCACCCTCAGCTTGGTCGTCACGAGATCGTAGGTGGTCGTAGGAGGTCATAGAAAGTCGTAGGTAGGTCGTAGGTAGGTCGTGATGCTGGTCGTAGGTACTTGTGGCATCAAGAAGGTCGGGGCATTTTTCTAGCCTGATGAAAAATGTCCAGGTCGTGAATCAGGTCATGAAGGTGGGACAGGCCCTTTAGTAAACTCATGCACCACGGATGAACACGGAGGGGAGGCTGGCTGGACTATGGTGCCATCCTCACCTAGGTGCCATTTATGTTATGTTGTGTCGTGGACTTTCTGTGTTTGTGCTTTTTTTTAAATTCAATTTCAATTTTATTTTTAATTTTCTAATTTCAAAGTAGAAGTTATTTCACAAATTTACTGTAATATAACCTTTTATCAGTCGAGCTAGTGGGATCATAAATTAATATATGGCAACACTGGAGGATCGCCCTAGGCAACTGTTGAGTTGTCATTTTACTTAGTGTTGCCAATTTAGCTACTTTTTTGCTCGAACTAGAATTCTACTGTACTTCAATCTACCAGCAATTATTTGCATCAAGCAACATGAATTCCAACTATATTAGGAGATTTGAGCCCTGTTTTTAGTCAATCTAAAGTTAGATAGTGCCATTTTCTTGTGGTGATATTCTGCATTTCCTATTCTAGCGACTTCAGTATGTTGTGAATTTGATTTGGTGACGCCAGTTACACCACCACTGCTGCAGACATGCTGCAGACACATGCACAACTTTTAAAATACATCACACAGTGAGTTGTGAATCTGTGGAATTCTCTGCCTCAGAAGGCAGTGGAGGCCAATTCTCTGGAGGCTTTCAAGAGAGAGATATGCCCCTGTCCCACTTAGGAAACCTGAACGGAAAATTCTGGGGACTTTGCGCTCCACCCAAGGTTTCCGTGCGGTTCCCGGACGTTACAGGTGGTTGCCGGGGGTTGCAGGTAGTGGAAGCAGGTAGGGAGACGGACAAAAACCTCCGGGAACCTCCGGGAACCGCACAGAAACCTTGGGTGGGGCACAAAGTCACCAGAGGATTCCGTTCAGGTTTCCTAAGTGGGACAGGGGCATTAGATAGAGCTCTTAAAAATAGTGGAGTCAAGGGATATGGGGAGAATGCAGGAACAGGGTACTGATTGTGGATGATCAGCCATGATCACAGTGAATGGTGGTGCTGGCTTGAAGGGCCATATAACATATAACCATATAACAATTACAGCACGGAAACAGGCCATCTCGGCCCTACAAGTCCGTGCCGAACAACTTTTTTCCCTTAGTCCCACCTGCCTGCACTCATACCATAACCCTCCATTCCCTTCTCATCCATATGCCTATCCAATTTATTTTTAAATGATACCAACGAACCTGCCTCCACCATTTCCACTGGAAGCTCATTCCACACCGCTACCACTCTCTGAGTAAAGAAGTTCCCCCTCATGTTACCCCTAAACTTCTGTCCCTTAATTCTGAAGTCGTGTTCTCTTGTTTGAATCTTCCCTATTCTCAAAGGGAAAAGCTTGTCCACATCAACTCTGTCTATCCCTCTCATCATTTTAAAGACCTCTATCAAATCCCCCCTTAACCTTCTGCGCTCCAGAGAATAAAGACCTAACTTATTCAACCTATCTCTGTAACTGAGTTGTTGAAACCCAGGCAACATTCTAGTAAATCTCCTCTGTACTCTCTCTATTTTGTTGACATCCTTCCTATAATTGGGCGACCAAAATTGTACACCATACTCCAGATTTGGTCTCACCAATGCCTTGTACAATTTTAACATTACATCCCAGCTTCTGTACTCAATGCTCTGATTTATAAAGGCTAGCATACCAAAAGCTTTCTTTACCACCCTATCTATATGAGATTCCACCTTCAAGGAACTATGCAAAGTTATTCCCAGATCCCTCTGTTCAACTGTATTCTTCAATGTCCTACTCCTGTACCCATTGTCTATTGTCTATTGTCTAGTGTCTATTGAATTTGGAAGAGCCGGCTTCTGGAGAGAAGTATACCAAATATGGCAAGTTGATATTTGGTGGTATTGTGAGCTTTCGTCGGGGAGAGTTCTAGAAAGTTATTTTAGTTGGATACCAATATATTAAACCACATACTCCATAGTTTTTTGAGCTGGTTTTCTAAGAAAAAAAACTGCAGTAATCAAAGCCTGAAAGGGTAGGATGGGGCTGAAGTTCAGTGTTTAGACGTTGGAATGTTTTTTTTTATCATTCTAGTAGAATGATTTCCCAACTCCAGTGGTAATCACACTTTTTTTTTCACTCCTAGTTTTCTTTACATATTTTTAGGATGTTCAAAAAGTTGAATAAAATAAACACTTAATAAAGTAGTTAATTTATGTTTTTTGCTCATGTGTCAAAACACATTATATCTAAAGTTATACACAAGGGAGAGTAAGAAGAAAATGACCCCAAAACATAAGAAAATTTAGTCGAGGGAGAATTAAATTTTGTCACAAAGACTCAAGGGTGTATGACATTGAAATACTTTAAGAAGCACTGACCTAAAGGATTCCATGAAAATTGTGGCTCCCATGCTCCTCAGCTGCCCTAACTAACAAGAACATTAAATGCTGCTGCTTACTCCAAAACCCATAAATATTTGCAATTTGCAATGTTCTTCCCAGATCCTATTGACCATGGGGCCCTCAGTTTTTAAAACCTGCTGATGAAGACATTTACACATAAGTCTAACACCTGGCTTTCTTGGCTTGGTATTGCCATTTTGCCTGGGGCTGTCTAACCTGAACAGGCAATATTTGAACCTCTAATTGACCTCAATTCATTACGAGGGTCAGCAATTTCTCAGGTTACTGCAAGGAGCACTTAACTAGTAGTCTTGAGGTGAAAAAAAAAAACAGGTTAACAGCTAAACATCACAACTAAGTCCGGAATCCCAGACTAAAACTAAAACTGGCCTCTCCTCTATTAATATTGGTTTATGATTTACATTACATAGTTGGCACAACACAATGTCAATTGTAATACTAGATGTAATTCACTTTGCGAACATTTCAGCTACTGGTGTTTACAAAAAGGGTCACATCTTGGCATTGTCCAATTAATGTTTTTTTTAACACTGCTTTAAACTTACTAGAGAATATTCTGATGGGACTTGGCTATTACACTTGCTCAATGGTAATTTATCGTCCCTTATGCAGAGCACAGCACAATTCCTATTTTACATATAATTCAGTGACAAACCTACTATACATAAGGTACAATCACACTAAGTATAAGTGTAAGATGGTAAACCACATTTAATCAGTACTCGGTGGTTCGATGCATTGTTCTTTTGAATCTGTAACCATCCACATGTGCTGGATTTTAATCTAAAGTGGTAGGTGGGAGACCTGCCAGATTGGGTGGAATGATATTTTAACAGCCCACATACTTCAATTTGAATCGTGAGTTAAATTAAGCAGATTGCAAATCAATGGATATTTTTAAGGCAGAGAAAGATGGATTGTTGATTAGTGCTGGCATGAGAGGTTATGGGGAGAAGGCAGGATAATGGTGGTGACAGGGAAAGATAGATCCGCCATGATTGAATGGCAGAGTGGACATGATGGGCCGAATGGGCTAATTCTGCTCCTATCACATATGAACTTATGAATGTTGTTCCCAATGCTATCAACATTCCCAAAGGTTCATTTGGTTCAAATTAATCCCTCCACACCATGTCCCAGTTTTAAATCCATTGGAAAGGGACAAATTATATTTTTCCAGTTTAAGACAAACAGTTTGCATATCTGTTCAAATTCAGCCCTTCAGCCCGCCTGATCTGGACCGACCAGCGATCCCCGCACATTAACACAAGCCTGAGACAATTTACACTTATACCAAGTATAGCAACCCAAGCCAATTAACCTACGAACCTGTACGTCTTTGGAGTGTGGGAAGAAACCGAAGATCTCGAAGAAAAGTCTCGCAGTTACGGGGAGAACGTACAAACTCCATCCAGACAACACCCGTAGTCGGGATTGAATCTGCTGCGTCACTGTGAATTGCTGAAAACAGTAATTCAATGCACAGGCGTTAATTGTAAAATATAATTCAACTTTAATAGATTATAACTTGGGTCACATTCAAAGAAATTCCTTATGGGTTTACAGCTGTGCTTATGGGCACCAATTTTGTATGGAGGCAAACTAGTTTGTAACTTTATTCTGAACAGATTTGATTCATTGATTAACACGTGCAATGTGGATTGTATATACATGGATGTGATAAACTTAGTACATCAAAAGCAACCGCTGTTACAGCTACAGGCAGTTTTATGCTGCATTTGAAGTAATTCCTTCCTTCTGTCAGAGGATTTATTTCTCAGCCTTATAGATGATATTTTTTTGTCATGAAAAGAGGCTTCACAGGAGGTACAAACAAAATATAAATTTCACTTCAGAAAAACATTTGCTTTCCATTCTTGGAGTTGAGTTTAGTTCAGTAGAGATACAGCGCGGAAACAGGCCCTTCGGTCCACGGAGTCCACACCGACCAGCGATCCCCACACATTAACACCATCATACACACACGAGGGACAATTTACACTTATACCAAGCCAACTAATCTGCAAACCTGTACGTCTTTGGAGTGTGGGAGGAAGCCAGAGCACCCGGAGAAAACCCACGCAGGTCACGGGGAGAACGTACAAATTCCGTACAGACAGCACCCATAGTCAGGGTCGAACCTTGGTCTATGGCGCTGCAAGCGCAGTAAGGCAGCAATTTTAACGCTGCGCCACCATGTCACCAATGTCGCTTGTTCAAGAGACTCTGGTTCAGTTACAGCTGTAATGGTTGTTGGCGATTCTTTCATCTTAGCCATAACTCTTTCCAATGTCTCAAATATCAGTGAAGACAGAACTGTACGCACTAAACTTGTTTTAGTTGATTTAACAATCTAATAAGTATAATGTTAAGTTAAGGGGTATACTTTAATTGGAAATGCATATTAATATTTGCAGTGCAGATCAATATATAATGTAATGATGTTAACTTGGGTTAAATATAGTTTAGTTTGGCTTAGTTTAGTTTAGTTTAGAGATACAGTGCGGAAGTTATGATTGGTTATATGATTAGTTATAACAGCATGGAAACAGGCCCTTCAGTGCACGGAATCCACACTGACCAATGATCATCTGTATACTTGTTCTATCCTTGACGCTAAGGACAATTTTTTTTTTTTACAGAAGCCAATTAACCTGCAAACCTGCACGTCTTTTCAAATAATTTTGTTTACCTTTGATGGCCTTTCATGATCATTTTCAGAAACATTATTTTGACCGTAATACATGCAGGAAAACTAGATTGAGATCTGCTTGTTTCATGACTGTCTAGCAGGCAGGAAAATTCAAGAAGGACACCAACCTTGGGAAATTGCATCTGGAAATTGGTCACTAAAATTGGGAACTTTGCATTGGGAACTTCAGACTCAACTTAACTCAAGTATGAAGCAGAGGATGGTGTGGGGGTAATTACGAGTGAGTGGTCTAGTTTAGTTTAGTTTAGAGATATAGTGTAAAAACAGGCTCTTCGGCCTACTGATTCCGTGCCGATTAGCGGTCCCCACATATTAACACTGTCCTACACACACTAGTGACAATTTACAATTTTACCAAGCCAATTAACCGTCAAATTCATACGTCTTTGGAGTGTATGAGGAATCCGGAACTCCCGGTGGAAAACCAGTTATCCCCACACATTAACACTATCCTATACACACGAGGGGCAATTTACACTTATACCAAGCCAATTAATCTGCAAACCTGTACATCCTTGGAGTGTGGGAGTAAACCGGAGCACCCGGAGAAAACCCACGCAGGTCTCGCGGAGAACATAAAACTCAGCCCAGGCAAGCACCCATAACCAGGATCAATCCTGGGTCCCTGGAATGCTGGAGGCGAGAAAAGACCAGGACCAAGCACCTATTCTTTTTCTCCAGAAATGCTACCTGACCTGCTGAGTTACTCCAGCATTTTGTGTCTATTAATATTGATTTATGATTTACATTACATAGTTGGCACAACACAATGTCAATTGTAATACTAGATGTAATTCACTTTGCGAACATTCCAGCTACTGGTGTTTACAAAAAGGGTCACATCTTGGCATTGTCCAATTAATGTCTTTTTTAACACTGCTTTAAACTTACTAGAGAATATTCTGATGGGACTTGGCTATTACACTTGCTCAATGGTACTTTATCGTCCCTTATGCAGAGCACAGCACAATTCCTATTTTACATATAATTCAGTGACAAACCTACTATACATAAGGCACAATCACACTAAGTATAAGTGTAAGATGGTAAACCACATTTAATCAGTACTCGGTGGTTCGATGCATTGTTCTTTTGAATCTGTAACCATCCACATGTGCTGGATTTTAATCTAAAGTGGTAGGTGGGTTCCCGCCAGATTGGGTGAAATGATATTTTAACAGCCCACATACTTCAATTCGAATCGTGAGTTAAATTAAGCAGATTGCAAATCAATGGATATTTTTAAGGCAGAGAAAGATGGATTGTTGATTAGTGCTGGTATGAGAAGTTATGGGGAGAAGGCAGGATAATGGTGGTGACAGGGAAAGATAGATCCGCCATGATTGAATGGCAGAGTGGACATGATGGGCGGAATGGGCTAATTCTGCTCCTATCACAAATGAACTTATGAATGTTGTTCCCAATGCTATCAGCATTCCCAAAGGTTCATTTGGTTCAAATTAACCCCATGTCCACACCATGTCCCAGTTTTAAATCCATTGGAAAGGGGCAAATTATATTTTTCCAGTTTAAGACAAACAGTTTGCATATCTGTTCAACTTCAGCCCTTCAGCCCGCCTAATCTGGACCGACCAGCGATCCCCGCACATTAACACAAGCCTGAGACAATTTACACTTATACCAGGTATAGCAACCCAAGCCAATTAACCTACGAACCTGTACGTCTTTGGAGTGTGGGAAGAAACCGAAGATCTCGAAGAAAACCCTCGCAGTTACGGGGAGAACGTACAAACTCCATGCAGACAAAACCCGTAGTCGGGATTGAATCTGCTGCTGAAAACAGTAATTCAATGCACAGGTGTTAATTGTAAAATATAATTCAACTTTAATAGATTACAACTTGAGTCACATTCAAAGAAATTCCTTTTGGGTTTACAGCTGTGCTTATGGGCACCAATTTTGTATGGAGGCAAACTAGTTTGTAACTTTGTTCTGAACAGATTTGATTCATTGATTAACACGTGCAATGTGGATTGTATATACGTGGATGTGATAAACTTAGTACATCAAAAGCAACCGCTGTTACAGCTACAGGCACTTTTATGCTGCATTTGAAGTAATTCCTTCCTTCTGTCAGAGGATTTATTTCTCAGGCCAGTAGATGATATTTTTTTGTCATGAAAAGAGGCTTCACAGGAGGTACAAACAAAATATAAATTTCACTTCAGAAAACCATTTGCTTTCCATTCTTGGAGTTGAGTTTAGTTCAGTAGAGATACAGCGCAGAAACAGGCCCTTCGGTCCACGGAGTCCGCACCGACCAATGATCCCCACACATTAACACTATCCTACACACACGAGGGACAATTTACACTTATACCAAGCCAATTAACCTGCAAACCTGTACGTCTTTGGAGCGTGGGAGGAAGCCAGAGCACCCGGAGAAAACCCACGCAGGTCACGGGGAGAACGTACAAATTCCGTACAGACAGCACCCGTAGTCAGGGTCGAACCTTGGTCTATGGCGCTGCAAGCGCAGTAAGGCAGCAATTTTACCGCTGCACCACCATGTCACCAATGTCGCTTGTTCAAGAGACTCTGGTTCAGTTACAGCTGTAATGGTTGTTGGCAATTCTTTCATCTTAGCCATAACTCTTTCCAATGTCTCAAATATCAGTGAAGCCAGAACTGTACGAACTAAACTTGTTTTAGTTGATTTAACAATCTAATAAGTATAATGTTAAGTTAAGGGGTATACTTTAATTGGAAATGCATATTAATATTTGCAGTGCAGATCAATATATAATGTAATGATGTTAACTTGGGTTAAATATAGTTTAGTTTGGCTTAGTTTAGTTTAGTTTAGAGATACAGTGCGGAAGTTATGATTGGTTATATGATTAGTTATAACAGCATGGAAACAGGCCCTTCAGTGCACGGAATCCACACTGACCAATGATCATCTGTATACTTGTTCTATCCTTGACGCTAAGGACAATTTTTTTTTTTTTACAGAAGCCAATTAACCTGCGAACCTGCACGACTTTTCAAATAATTTTGTTTACCTTTGATGGCCTTTCATGATCATTTTCAGAAACATTATTTTGACCGTAATACATCCAGGAAAACTAGATTGAGATCTGTATGTTTCATGACTGTCTAGCAGGCAGGAAAATTCAAGAAGGACACCAACCTTGGGAAATTGCATCTGGAAATTGGTCACTAAAATTGGGAACTTTGCATTGGGAACTTTAGACTCAACTTAACTCAAGTATGAAGCAGAGGATGGTGTGGGGGTAATTAAGAGTGAGTGGTCTAGTTCAGTTTAGTTTAGTCTAGAGATATAGTGTAAAAACAGGCTCTTTGGCCTACTGATTCCGTGCCGACTAGCGATCCCCACATATTAACACTATCCTACACACACTAGCGACAATTTACAATTTTACCAAGCCAATTAACCGACAAATTCATACGTCTGGAGTGTAGGAGGAAACCGGAACTCCCGGGGAAAACCAGCTATCCCCACACATTAACACTATCCTATACACACGAGGGACAATTTACACTTATACCAAGCCAATTAATCTGCAAACCTGTACATCCTTGGAGTGTGGGAGTAAACCGGAGCATCCGGAGAAAACCCACGCAGGTCTCACGGAGAACATAAAACTCCGCCCAGGCAAGCACCCATAACCAGGATCAATCCTGGGTCCCTGGAATGCTGGAGGCGAGAAAAGACCAGGACCAAGCACCTATTCTTTTTCTCCAGAAATGCTACCTGACCTGCTGAGTTACTCCAGCATTTTGTGTCTATCTTTGGTATAAACCAGTATCCATAAGAACAAGTTCAACTATGGGCCTGAGTGATATATAGACATCTGAAGCACAGGTTTTTTGGTGGAGATTCCTTTCCCCAATGAAATATTCGTTAATAATTCGGTTTCAACAAGGCATATTTTGTATATTCAGCTAAATATCAATTATTATCTAAAACAATGTTAATTTTGTGAATGACTGTTCCAATTATATCATTTCAATGACTAACACATGTGGCATGATTTAACCCAGCAGTTCTAGGCTATTTCTTCCACTTCATCCTTCTTCATATGGCCTTCGGATAAAATGACTGCTCTCCTTCACAGGTGAAGAGACCAAGGAACCCATCCACACCCACCAGCTTGAAGGGGAATAGCCTTGAGGAAACAGATGCTGGTTTTGACAATGTTGTCTTTGCCTTGCAAATGAAGGAAATAAAAAGTTAAAACTTTGCTTGACATTCGGGTGAAGTGGCATGAAAATGACGGCATGATGTGGTAAAAAGATCAATTTAATCATCATCCATTCATGTAACGAGTGACATCTCTGAGGTTGCTGGAGCAGCAACAATTCTGCATAATCTGCTTTGCTTCCAGGAAAAAAAAAGTTAGTTCTTTAAAATAAAAGAAATACATGTCTTGAAAATGGAATGTCTTTCAAAAAGTTATTTGTAAAATTATAGATTATATAAGTATAAATTATAAAACAATATTATACTGTTTTACAATTCTATCAAGATCTATAATTTAGCAAATAGCTTTTTGAAATGCATTACATTTTCAGGATATATGTTTAAATCTAGCTTTGGTGATCTGATTTCCATCCTCCCGTCTTCACACAGCCAAACATTGTTGTATGTCAAGTCGTATATATTATTATTAATATTCCTATTCAAGTCACTGCAGCAACAATCATCCAACAACGTCCTGCAGCTTGAAACTGCAGCCCGCTGAAGTTAAAATGCAAGGAGGTGATGGTTTGTAATGTTGTTTCATTTACGGGCGGAAGTTTGAAAATAGTTATGAACAGCAGTATAAATGTCATGCACAGAATAAATCTGCAAGTCTAAGGCATGCATTCACTGCTATCGACAGCACTGTGCTGTCAAGCATATAGAAATAGTGGACTATCTTCTGGCACAAATGAGTATTTGGATTCAGACCTCTGAATGTGTATGTGTGTGTGTGTGTGTGTGTACAAGTTTCAGTATTCCGTTGAATTAAGTCCTTGAAGTTCTTTGATTTGTCTATGTAGTCTTTTAATGAGCCAAATAACTTCCTTCGCTAGTTATCATTCCGTGATTCGGCCTCAACTCAAAATTTCAAACCTTCTCAATCTTTTTGCAGATTATTAAATATTTATACCTTTCCTGAGTTGCTTCAGTGCTTCCCAATGAGTTCAAGTTTGTTTTCTTTTGGGACCCTGTCAAATCCTTTGCTATTTAATTCTTGATGGATTGCAGATTACTATTTGGATAAATATAAATCTTTTATTTCCCATCCCAGTAAAATATGTCTTTGCAGGCTTGAAAGAGCAGGCTGCGTTGGGATCTAATTTGAAACTGTTTCCAATCTAACCAGTAAATCAATTGATTGCTAGCAATCATCATTACTTCCCTCCCAAGTGAAGAAACTGTCAGGGCCACCATGTTGTTCCCCTTGATATTTTTATTTGCACTAAACCATATGCAGTTGACTTTCTGCTGACTTCAAAGCAATCATTTCAAATTAGCTGACAATTTATATTCCGGTTTCAGCTAATTAGTTACACAAGATAATGGCTTCAATAGGCAGATGGTGCAGTAACTAATTAATTTAAGTCTTTCCATTATACCAAAAACACAAAGGGGTTAAAATGCACGGTACAAAATGCTTTTAAATGCTTTGCTCTAAAAACATTGTGCGGAAATAGGCTCTTCGGCCCACCGAGTCTGCGCCCATCGGCATCACCCTGTAACATAGAAACATAGAAAATAGTTGCAGGAGTAGACCATTTGGCCCTTCGAGCCATGATCATTACACTCACATATTCCTACACACCAGGGACGATTTACAATTTCACCAAAGCCAATTAACCTACAAACCTGTACAACGTTGGAGTGTGGAAAAAAACCGAAGCACCCGGAGAAAACCCACGCGGAGGACGTACAAACTCCGTCCAGACAGCATCCCGGTGGTCACAGTGGCACAGCGGTAGAGTTGCTGCCTTACAGCCCTTGCAACGCCGGAGACCCGGGTTCGATTCTGACTACGGGCGCTGTCTGTACGGAGTTTATACGTTTTCACCGTCACCGTTTGGGTTTTTTCCGAGATCTTTGGTTTGCTCCCACACTCCACAGACGTACAGGTATGTAGGTTAATTGGCTTGGTGTATGTGTATATTGTCCCTAGTGTGTGTGGGATAGTGTTAATGTGCGGGGATCGCTGGTCGGTACGGACTCGTTGGGCCGAAGGGCCTGTTTCTGTGCTGTATTTCCAAACTAAACTAAACTAAACTAATGCACCCCTAGTCAGGATCGAACCTGGATCTCTGGCAGTGTAGGACAGCAGCCCTACTGTTGCACCACTGGGCCGCCCAAAATCCCTTTAGTACCACGTCAGATGCCAGACTAACTCCTATTAAAAGATTAAAGTAAGTAAGTAAGTACGTTTTATTTATATAGCACGTTTTAAGTCAACTCGCATTGACACCAAAGTGTTCTACATAAAATAAATAATAAGTTTCCATACAAACCATAGAAAAAGGTTAATAAAAAAAAAAAAAAGGAACTTCAGATAAATGTGATAAGTCTACTGGTACCTTAGGGCACGGATGAAGCTCATAAATAAATAACTCAACTTATTTTTTGCCAATGTTGTTTTTAAGCGAAATAATGCAAATGTTGGAACTCCAAAATGGAAAATACTGGAGAAACCAAACACACCAGGCAGCATCTGTGGAGTGAGAAACAATTTACAGTTTAAGTCAAAGATAGACACAAAATAACTCAGTAACTCAGTGGGACAGGCAGCATCTCTGGAGAGAAGGAATGGGTGACGTTTCAGGTCGAGACCCTTCTTCAGACCTGCCTCTCCACTGCCCACTAGAATACATTCTATACATTTTAAGTCAATCAGCTTTCATCACAGCTGGGAAAAAAATGAGGGAAAACAAGATTTAAAATGCAAAATGAAAAGATGAAGGAACAAAAAAGTGTTGATACATTGACAGCTGCAGGAATGACTAAATAACTAAAATAGTGATAAAGCTAGGTAAGAGAGGGTAGACTATCCCATCATTTAAGAAACAGAGAGGTACAGGTACAGGTTTGGAGGGATATGGACCAAGCACAGGCAAGTAGTACTAGTGTAGTTGGGACATTGTTGGCCGGTGTGGGCGAGTTGGGCCGAAGGGCCTGTTTCCACACTGCATCACTTTATGACTATGACTTTAAAAGGTATTGAGTGAATAATAAAAAGTAGGTCTGGTGGAGGTGTGAAACATGGAAGCTACATAATTACCTGAAATAGCAGGAAAGAGATCAGCGATGTCTGTCAGAAATGTGAATTTGTAATTCTTATGGAACTACTACGGAAGTCATTGCTATATTCAGAAAGCTGTAGAAGGAAGATGAAATGTTAGCTCCTTAAGCATGCACAGACTTTATTGACATTTTTAAGTTGATCAGATGCTGATCGGATGTCTAAGCATCGATATGATGAAACTAATTCAATTTAAAGACATCTGGATTTTCTCAATTCGCACAGTGCTACTACAGCCAAAGGATCTCACTGTTTTACTTTTTGAATGACGATAGCTTTCTGAAACTGCATACCAAAAAATTATGATGCTTAAAGTAAACTCCATTAAAAAAACACACACACACTAAATTCAGGAGCTCACAGCCAGTATCTGCTCCACTCACGTCTGTGAGTGGGGCATTAATGAGAATAGAAATTAAACTTAACTAAAACAAGAGCTCTAAATTCTCTCTGAAATTGTAGAAGGCAGCTTCAAACTGACAAGCACATTATCGTCATCAAAGGATAATGATTTTTGTTTAAAAAGGCATTATAATTTCACAAGTGTATTATCTGAAGAGAAGTATTGGAAAAAAGAGAATCAAAATCTTCTGGAATCTAAATATGGCCTGACCTACTGGGGACTTCAATTGATTCTTGACATATTATCCTCTGTGTAAATTATATTACCATGAGATCCACAAAGAAATTCAGGAGTAATAATTCAATAACTCCAGACGCAAACCCTTATGATAACTTGTATTCTTGCAGAGGAGTGTATTTACTCAATTCAATCGAGCTCTACAATAGTGCAGGAAGGAACTGCAGATGCTGGTTTAAACCAAAGGTGGACACAAAAAGCTGGAGTAACTCAGCGGGCCAGGCAGCATCTCTGGAGAGAAGGAATGGGTGATGTTCCGGGTTGACTGGGTCTGAAGAAGGGTCTCGACCCAAAACGTCACCCATTCCTTCTCTCCAGAGATGCTGCCTGTCCCGCTGAGTTACTCCAGCATGTTATGAGCTCTACAATAATACTTTTCAACCTTTCAAAATAGGTAATGATTGGATTTTGATGGTAGTGGGTTTTTTTTCACCATCAAAATCTCAAACTATTTAATGCACAATAACTGGCTTCTGGAGCGTGCTGACTAATATTGTGTTAGATAATTGTGAATGCATTATTTTTTTGGTTTTGACTTTTCAGTGGGCAATAAAGAATGAGCCACATCTCTGTGGGGCTGGAGTCACAAATGCACACCTTGGGAGTGAAAGCATTGCTGTTGCTTAGCCTCTCAGGATTTTCACTTGCTGCTCTGGACAAGACAAGCATGCAGACTGCAGCACCCTGAATTACCCAGCCGATCAAACGCCTGGCAAATCCATGTAGCTTCGTAGCCTGCTGCTCTTTGTCGAGGTTGACAGACGTGAGTGCAGCAGATGCTGGCTGTGATCTCCTGAACTGATGTTGTGCTGAAAATTGGAAGCTGCCCGGCGTCAGGCTGAAAAGATCTCGGTGGAATTTATTCACCAATAAATCTTTAACACCAACCAGCAAAGCAGCTCTGTTCCAACCAATGAGAAATCCCACCATTGTGGTCACAGTTGGTACTGTCCAGTGTCTCTCTCTCAACACTAAGGTACATACAAGCTCCATACCTTTTATCCCTCAAGGCCAATAGTGAACCATTCCCTTAATGCCTTTTGGTAAATATGGTCAAGTACGTGAGTGTGTGTGTAAGTAGCATTGCTAACTGGGTAGAATCAAGGAACTGCAGATTCTGGTTTACAAATGAAGACACGAGGTGCTGGAGTAACACAGGGGTTCAGGCAGCATCCCCGGAGAACATGGATAGATAACTTATTGGGTTGGGCCTCTTCTTCAGATTGATTCTGGCAGAAGTCTGGGAAAGAAAGCTAGGAGGAGCAGGTCAAAGTATTGGGAATATCAACTTGCCTATCAAATTGCCTACTGTTGGGGTGATGTACCTTCCCGTCACTAAACATGTGGCACTGGAATACAAGATAAATACTTGATCCGATTTCACAATTGATATCAAAGCAGCATTGTACTGAAATCGACACCAAGATGTATCCACTCTGTTTGCCTGTGAATATGAATAATGAGTAGGCCACCACTTTCCCTATATGGTGTCTATAAGTGTACACACTGCTTCTGTGCAGAATACTCAAAGCACGTTACCTCAATGCCAAACCAATGGTATTATCTCAATATCGAGGCCTAATTGCTTTGTGGATGAATAATTTGTCCATTGACCTCCCAAAATGTTGCAAGTAACTGCAAAGACACTCAAGAAACTCACATTATCTTGATCAGGACTGTTTCTGCTTTGGAATTGTCACCATGATGCCATCAGTCAGGATACTTCCCACTGGGCATCTACATTATACTCCAGACTTTAGAGATACAGCGTGGAAACAGGCCCTTCGGACAGCCGAGTCCATGCCGACCAGCAATCACCCCGAAAACACTCGCAATATTCAACATGCTAAGTTCCATTCATAATTACAGAAACATAGAAACATAGAAATTAGGTGCAGGAGTAGGCCATTCGGCCCTTCGAGCCTGCACCGCCATTCAATAGGATCATGGCTGATCATCCAACTCAGTATCCCGTACCTGCCTTCTCTCCATACCCCCTGATCTCCTTAGCCACAAGGGCCACATCTAACTCCCTCTTAAATATAGCCAATGAACTGGCCTCAACTACCCTCTGTGGCAGAGAGTTCCAGAGATTCACCCCTCTACAGATTACAGAAGCCAATTAATGAACAAACCCATACATCTTTGGGATGTGGGAGGAAATCGGAGCACCCATGGGAAACCCATTCGGTGCCACCTACAAATAATTAGAATATTTCTGAAAGTATTTGGTGAAAAACGTTGCGATAGTACCTACCTCAACTACCTCCTCCAGCAACTTGTTCTACACACCCACTACCCTTTGTGTAAAGAGTTACCCCGCAGGTTCTCATTAAATCTTTCCCCCCTCACGTCTGCTGGTTCTCAATTCCCCTACAGTGTTTTTACCCGATATATTCCAACTGTGGCTTGATAAAAGGGAAAAGGACTTCTTGACATCTTTTGATACATGCAGTTAGCTGCCATTGAAAACTGTGCCCAATATAACCAAGATTCCTGGAATTGTCGCAGAAATGTAAAACCTTTTGGCTTATGAAGAACTTAATCCACCAGATAAAATGCTGATCCAAGCCACCAGCTGTAACAAGATATAATGCAAATGTTAACATTTAACCAATATCAACTGAAATCCTGTTTTCTATTTATGGTTTATTCGTTTAATGGATGTGCTGCCTTTAATTCCTCTGGGTCAATAAAGCTTGGGACTGTTTGATGAATTTTTTAATTAGATCTTGAAGCAATTCAAGTGGAGACCCATCACGTGCTGATTTCATTACATGTGTTGTAGTGCTAGTGACAATGCAATTAAAAATTCAAGAGCTTTACTCCACATGCTATATCAAGGTACCACAAATCCCTTCCCAAGCTCGTACATAAAGCTGTGTATTAATTCTTAAATCTGATTCATCTCAGTTCATTGAGTAGACTTATTATTTTACTGTCATCATCTGGTACTGCGAGGTATTTGAATCATGCCTTTGGGGAATGGAGGGATATGGATTATGCGGAGGTAGATGAGATTTGTTTATCTTGGCATCATTTTCGGAGCAGAGTTTTGGGCCAAAGGGCCTGTTCCTGTGCTGTACTTTTCTATGTTCTCAATATAAGCTTGAAAAATAGTAAGATTAAACGAGAACTTACCAGTTTGAAGTTTGATCTTGATTTAATGAGGCGTTGTGATGAGCGATTACGTGAAGAAGGGCCGTCCGTCTGCGTGCGCGTCAATCTTCAAAGCAGCGGTGTTAAATCACAGATAAAAAGAAGACCTGAGAATAGTAAGATTGTGAAGAAACTAGAAAAACTTCCATGTGACCTTGATAGTATGAGGGTGGGAGCGGTGGGCACGTAATCGCTCATCGTAACTCCTCATAAAATCAAGATCAAACTTCAAACTGGTAAGTTCTCGTTTAATCTTACTATTTTACTTCGGACTCACGTGAGTGACTACGTGAAGATTTCAAAGCTCTGTGATTTTACGCCGGTTACGAATCCAGGCATCACACACTGAATGGATTGACCATGGATGAGTGTAATCATTAAAGCATTCAGACATTACGTAGTTAAGTAAAGACACTAATGCTTTAAATGAAAGAAACGTTTTTAAAAAATAGTTACCCCTCCCAACCTTGGGGAGAAACTAGGGGACAGAACTTAAAATGGTACGTGCAAACACCCTCAGTCTGGTTATGGGTTTGTTATAAAACCGGTGGACCGTTATTTCATTTGTCCATCCTGCAGCCACTAGGATGTCGTCAAGCGGCACGTCCATAGCTCTTGCTGCTGATGTAGATGCAGCCCTGGTGGAGTGAGATTTAACGATATAAATGTTCACTCCTGCTACCGACATTACCTCCTTTGACCATCTGGAGATGGTTTGACACCTTCTGGTGTGGTTTTTATATGGCTGATGAGGACCGATTGTTCTGAGCCTCTGAGGTTCTCCGTAACTCTCAGATAGTGGTGTTAGTATGTTACCACACACACAACCATTGGTCCTCTGGATATGCCAAGAACTGGATCTTCATCCCTGGCATTCCTGGCCTGCTCTGTTTTATCAGGTTCCTGATTACGAATGTTATGTTGTTCATATTGGTGGTCATGTAGTCCAACTGTAGCTTTTGCAGTGTCTGGACTCTTTGTCAGCATACCACATTCAGGGTTAGTTATAGGCGGTCCCCACTGTCAAAGTAGGTTTAGTACCACGCTCACATCCCATGTGTCCGTGTACCTTGGCCTTGGAGGTATTAAATTGTAAATTCCCTTCATGAATTTTGTTGTAAATGGGTGCGTTCCTATCGACCCGTGCCCTGCTTCCAGCATCAGTTAGGAGGAGAGTGTGCCTCTGGCACTATAGATTGCACTATAACTTTGTTTATAGTTATAGTACAGAGTTGATAGGAACTCCAAGACATTCGTTATCCGAACTGTGTTGTATTTGTTCAGACAGTCCTATGCCTTGAAATGGCCTCCTCAGAATCTGCAGACCAACAAGTTAATACGTTCATGTAGTGGATGATTACTCCCTGTAACTGGGTTCACTAGGAGGTCCCTGCTCTTGGGTACAGCCATAACTGGCTGGACTATAATTCCCAAAATTCTTTGGGGACCAGGCTTGAGTAGGCCAATCTGGCACTACCAATATGCTTGTGGCTTAGTCTTGCTTGATTTTGGTCAAGCATCGCTTTACTACACAAATTGGCGGAAAGCATACATAAACATTCCTCCCCAATTGAGGGAGAAAGCATTCACTGCCTTTGCTCCTGGATCCAGCTCGCAGGACACATATCTGGGTAACTGATGGTTTAATCTAGATACAAACAGATCAATATCTGGTATGCCAAATCGTGCAGTTATTTTGTTCAATACTTTCTGATTCAACATCCATTCTGTGGTGTAATTAAACATTCGTGATCCAGCATCTGTCATCGGTTATATCTACCTTGTAGATAGACTGCTGTTACCCAAATATTCCTCTCGATACACCAGTGCCAAATGAGGTTCGACAATCTGTCGCAAGATACAGATTTTACACCACCCTTGTGATTGATATATGCCACCGCTGTGGTGTTATCAATCTGAATTTGAACAAGCACTGGTTGCATGTTGCTACAGAAAACCTTGAGCCCATATTGTGCCGCCAACAATTCTAGGTAATTGATTCCATGTGTTGGGGAATTACAGACTCCTGCTCATTCCATATGCCCCTACAGCTCTAGACTGTGTTTGTGGCTCCCCATTCTTAGCCTCTTGCATTGGTCTGAAGAACCACCGATGGCTGTCGAGCAAGATTTCCCTTGAGCTGTCTCACGTTCGTTATCCACCATAGTTATTCAACAATGGCCTCTGCTGGCAATCCATAGTTTTGCCAATTTGGCCTGCATGGAATCTGAGTGTTCGTTCCTTTGCTCGCTGTAAATTCTGGTAAATCAAAGGCCCATGACGTACTGCTGGAAATGCAGCTACTATTTGCCAATTACACTCGCTGTTTGCCTGATAGGTGGCTAGTATTTGACTATCAGGTCATAGCAGGCTTACTCAAATCTTGTTGTTTGCCCCTAGGCAAAGTCACCAACATATTTACTGTGTTTGATAGTAAATTCTAGGTAATCAATTACCCTTGTAAGTGTCAATTTTGATTTAACTGGATGGATGAAGTAACCAAGTCTTTCAATCAGGGTTTTGGCTTGCTTTGATTGATGCTTCTGCCAATTCTTGGTGACTCCAACATGAAAATGTCCTCCAAATATGCCATTACTATGTGGTTCCGAGACCTTTGTAGACCCAGAATTGGTTTCAGTAGTTTAGTCAATAGTCTAGGAGCTGATGTCAACCCATTTGGCAGAGCCATGCCATCGAGTTAAACTTCAAATATCTCCTGCTCTAAGTGAATAGGCAGTGAATAGACACCGAATAGTATGCATCTTTGAGGTCGATGCATGCCATGTGACCATTTTTGGAAACCAACTGAGTTCCTGTTCCAATATTGTCCATTTTGAAATGTTTATATTGCACATATGTTTTTTTGAGTTCAGGTCCAGAATGATGCAGATCCTCTATCTTTTCTCTCTTTTGATAAATATATTGGATATAAATTGGTGAGGTTCTGTATGTGACCTCTCAATGACATTTTTGTCAGATAAAGTTCCAATTTCCTCCTGTATCCATAGTTTCTTGTTGAGAGAACACCTATGAGCAAAATTTTGTGGGTGGTGATGAATTCAAAATGAACTCAATTTTACACCCTTCCTTATTGTGCAGTACAAATGGATCCATTGTGACCCCACATCATACTTTCACAATATATTTTAACCTTCCTCCCACCAGTATGTGAGGCTTGTCTGGGGTGTTCCCTAATGAACTGGTTTGGCTTACCTCTGACATTACTAGCAGTATGACGCTGGTTTTCATTCGCGAGGTTTTGGAGGTTGAACTGGTGGTTGATCGTTCATTACCCTAGCTGTGGGCCGGATGGGCCCTGCCCCTGAAAGACCTTGACAGCGGTGTGGGCCTTCCTCCAGTGCCTGGCCCTCTAGGCGTGAAACGCCGAGAGCTGTAAGGATGCATCCTTGGCGATGGACCCTTTTGGGTAACCTGACCTCTGGTTATTGAGGCGGATTGTTTTTGCCTCATCGTCCAGATCCCATAACTGTCTCGGCAGGTCTTCCCCGAACAGGTAGTTTGCGGGCTGGACATTGCTGGCTTTACACAGGACAGCGAACTTCGAGTTAATTGATGGTTTGATTGCATTCTTCCGAATACAATTTCTCTCAAAGTGGGCATAACACAATAGTGCCATTGTGTCCTGTTCTCTGTCAGTGAGGAGTCCATCTTCCACTCCTCCCGCAAATGTGTGATCCCAGACCCCAGTAGGTTTAATACCTTCTGGAATTTTACTTCAGGGAAGCACAGTAGCTGGTGGTGGTGGTGGTGGTGGTGGTGGTGGTGGTGGTGGTGGGGTTCCTGTTCATGGTACCCCCCCCCACCCCCCCCCGAGGAAGACATTGGGCTGCCCCATGTGTGAGGCTGTTGGCACAGCCTGCTGTAGAGGCCCGTGCTGATACTGCTCCCTCCTTCAGAGCAGATCATTGTTGGAGCAACTTCTCCATAAGTTGCTCCCTGTGGGAGAGTCATCCTCAGACGCTCTCCATTGAGGAAGGGTATCCCTCTTCCCCAGACTCATCTGAGTCAACGGGTTTGTCAGACTTGCGGGTGGTTTTTACGTCCCGCAGGGCCACCACGGAGCTCCTCCTCTTGCACCAAGTCTTCTCCTGCCGGTTCTGCCGGAGGTAATGTCAGGAACAAGACTGCCGCCCGCTACTGTGAATGCTGCGGTCTTCGGCAGCCGACTTCCCCGCGGACCGTCTCCTCGACATCTGGGCTCTGAAACTACAAAAAGCTTCAAGCCCGAAAGAACGCAGGTAAGTAGTTCAACTTTCCTTACCTGCCCATCCCGACGGCTAGGAGGACGCAGTGCCTCTGCCAGTCCATCGTGCGCGTTGCGTTCAGACGTAATGACGCGCACGCAGACGGACGGCCCTTCTTCACGTAGTCACTCACGTGACTCCGAAGTAAAATCATAGGTTTTAATCAACAAAAACACATGAACTGATTCTTTATAAATGTGAAATTTAATGTTGAGTGACTTAATGGAGTAGCGCAGTGGTCTTTAAATTCAAAAGCCTTTGAGAAGAATCTGAGTTAGTTATACATATTGACAAGAGAGTTAATGTCTTGTCATTTAAAGAATGAATGATTTAAAGAATATTGCCCAAATGTGGGTGTGGGCAATAGATGGACAATCGTAGATGGACAATCTCAGTCTAAATGGACAAATTGTGCCGAAGGGCCTGTTTCCATGCTGTATGTCCACATGACTCTAATTTATTATGGATTCCATTCCAGGTGATGCTATAATTGTATTGTATTGTATTGTATTGTATTCAAATTTATTGTCATTGTCTCAATTAGAGACAACAAAATGAATTTTCCTTACAGGCAGTATCATAAAAATAAATAAATAAATAAATAATAAATAATAAAACATATTAAAAATAAAATTGAATTGAATTTTTAAAAAAAAAGCACAAACACAGAAAATCCACGACACAACACAACACAGTGGCACCAATGTGAGGAAGGCACCATAGTCCAGCCAGCCTCCCCTCCGATCTTCCCAGATGTTCATCCGTGGTCTGGGCCTTCCGAGCACCCGCAGTCACCACAACGGGCGGCCCGATGTTCAGGCCCTCACGCCGGTCTAGTGGAACGCCGACGCCAATAAACCTTCAACATATAAAATTATAAAAGGACTGGACAAATTAGATGCAGGAAAAATGATCCCAATGATGGGGGAGTCCAGAACCAGGAGCCAACAGTGTAAGAATAAAGGGGAGGCCATTTAAAACTGAGATGAGGAAAAACCTTGTTCACCCAGAGAGTTTTGAATTTCTGGAATTCTCTGCCACAGAAGGTATTGGAGGCCAATTCATTGGATGCATTAAAAAGAGAGTTCGATAGAGCTCTAGGGGCTAGTGGAATCAAGGGATATGAGGAGAAGGCAAGTACGGGTTACTGATTATGGATGATCAGCCATGATCACAATGAGTGGCGGTGCAGGTTCGAAGGGCCAAATGGCCTCTTCCTACACCTATTTTATATGTTTCCATGTTTCTGTTCCATCTTGCCTGTTCACCAGGACTATTTCCAATATATTGAAAATAAATATCCATGCAGAAACAAGAGACGAATAAACAAAACCCAATCAAAGCAAGTTCTGTTAGTGCAAGAGATGGTTTGTAATGCTCCACTGCAGAGGTAGAAATGGACTATGCAGATCAGTTCAAGATGGCAGCATGGATGGCAGACTATGCAGGTCATGGGCTATGCAGGTGGCAGGGAAGTCACTGTTCCTGAACCTGGTGGTGTGAAGCTGCAGCCTTCTGTACCTCCTGCCTGACAGCAGTATTGAGAAGAGGGCATGACCTGGATGGTGGGGATCCTTGATGATAGATGCTGCCATCTTGAGCCAATGCATCATGCAGATGCGGTGGCTTCCAAGATGGTGCCCAACACAGGCGAGCACTAATGTGCGAGCCACAGAAGCAGATCTATAAACTCACATTGCAATCGCTCCACACTCTTAAACCTGTATTCTTACAGCAACATTTGCACTGTGAATGGATTCATTGTAATAATGTGTCATCTTTCTGCCGACTGGTTAACGCACACCAAAAAGCTTTTCACTGTACCTCGGCACACGTGACAATAAATGAAACTGAACTTTCAATGGTGGAGAGGGCTGTGCCTATGATGGACCAGGCTGTGTTCACCACACTCTGCTGCATGGATAAATTAATTATTAAAGCTCTGGCTCACGTGGGAATTAATAATTTGTTTAATAACCTCATCAAGGACATACCTTCAAACTTATCCGCTACAATCAAAGGCAATAAAACTGAAACTGAGCCCATTGCCATTGAATGGATTTAAGTAGAATGACTCGCTTTCTCATATTTTAGTCACGATAGATATGGAGACTTTATTATGCTCCACAGATGGGATAAAGGTGTGTTTATTACTATTATATTGGCAGTAAAACATGTACGAGTCCAACCTTCACTGACAATGTAGATCCTAAGTAATCTTCTCAAGGGCATGTTAATCTAAATAACTATTGAGAAACTTTGTTTTAAAACTGGGCTGCAAATCATTGTTAAGAAAACAGTGTTTGTTTTATGATGTCCAAAAATAATCTGATGAAACGTCACCTATTCCTTTTCTCCAGAGGTGCTGCCTAACTCGCTGAGTTACTCCAGCATTTTGTGTCTTTCTCCAAAAATAAGGTCTCTATTGTAAATGCTGTCATGACTTGGAAGATTCAGAAGACAACATTTAATTACCTTCAACTCTTTCAAAATCTATTTGGGTGATCCACAACTAGACCAGTGGATCGGTTGTATGGGTGAGAGGTGGAATGGGATGTTAGAGAGTTGTTTCAATAATATATTATTGAAACAGAAAACTGAGATCTTTAAAGATTCTCAGAACATCTTCAATAAAATGTCAATATGTTTTGATGAATGTTATTAATAATATTATTTTATATTCAAGGTCGTGTGTTGGTGAACTCTAGATACCTGAAGGCTAGATGCTGAAGTTCCTGATGCAATTTTCTGGTGAGCTATTTCATTTGGGAATGATAGCTCGAGGAAAAAAATGTTGTTCTTGTGCATGTATTAGGTAAAAAAGGGACCATGAACCTATCTACCTTCCAGGCCTTCATACCTTGTCGAATATCAGAAATTATTTGGCACAATTATAGGGCGGCACAGTGGCACAGCATTGGAGTTGTTCCCTTACAGCACTGGAGTCCCGTGTTTGATCCCGACTATGGGTGCTGTCTGTATCGAGTTTGTATGTTCTCCCTGTGACCGTGTGGGTATTCTCTGGGTGCTCAGGTTTCCTCCAACACTCCAAAGACATACAGGTTTGTAGGCTAATTGGCTTGGAATAATTGTAAATTGGCTGTCGTATGTGGAGGATAGTGTTAATGTGTGGGTATCGCTGGTTGGTGCGGACACGGTGGGCCGAAGGGCCTCCTTCCGCGCGGTATCTCTAAACTACACAAAAAAATGAAGAATAAATATGCTTGTGATTAAAATGTGTAATGGTGGCCATGAAATAGCATTCTTTGGACTTGAGAGGTAGAGTGTGGAGACAGGCCCTTCAGCCCACCGAGTCCATGCTAAGAGCGTCGGCTCATTGCCGGAGCAAAATTCCAACAGTACCAAACAAATAACTCTACATCAGGTCTTTCACGGCAGGAGAGAGTTGCAATCAAATCCTTAAGCACACCTGGGGAAGGAGATGGAAAGTGTCCGTGTGATACACAGGTACTTGGTCACCGTAGTTCCAAGGACATAAGATGGGAGAATTTATTGAGGTGTATGCAATGAAGTAATGCACGGATATATTCAAGAGAGAGTTAGATTTAGTTCTTAGCGCTGACAGAATCAAGGGATATGGGGAGAAAGCAGGAACAGGGTACTGATTTTGGACGATCAGACATGATCATGTTAAATGGCAGTGCTGGCTCGAAGGGCCGAATGGCCTATTCCTGCACCTATTTTCTATGTTTCAATGTTTCTATGCCTAGACTTAGGTAACAGAAAGGATTAATTTCTCTTAACAGAGAGGTCAGTAGTAAGGAAGCATCATTGTAAAATAATCTACAGAATGATATGAGAAGGACTGCGGAACTAAGTTGGAGACACGAGAAAATGCAGATGCCGGAATCTTGAGCAAAAATTAAAGTGCTGGAGTAAACTCCTCCACAGATGCTGCCTGACCGTTGAGTTCATACAGCACTTGCTTTTCCCTCTCGAGAAAATAACTTGTTTGGTGTAACTGTTGATGAGGCAGAAGCAGAAAACCTTAGCACATTAAATAAATGCACATGAAGAGCATAAACTGCAGGGTTAAGGGCTGGTAACTGGAATTAACTTAATGTTGTTTTTTGGCCAACATGGAAATGATGGGTCAAAACTTCTCATCTCTGCTATAAATCTCCATTATTATTAACAATATGAATACTTGAATTGCAGATGCATGGCTGCAGTCTGTGGTTCGAACCAAAAACAATAATTGTTTATGTTGTTCAAGAAGGAACTGCAGATGCTGGAAAATCAAAGGTACACAAAATTGCTGGAGAAAACTCAGCGGGTGCAGCAGCATCTATGGAGCGAAGGAAATAGGCGACGTTTCGGGCCGAAACCCTTCTTCAGACTGATGGGGGGTGGGGGGGGGGGGGGGGGGGGGGGGGGGGGGGGGGGAAGGGGGGGGGAAGGAAAAAGGGAGGAGGAGGGAGTGAACAATTATAAACAATAATTGTTTATGTTGTGTTATGGATCAGTTCCACAGTAAATCTAATGGAATTAGGAACAAATTTGTTCAGTTGAATCACAGGATAGCAACTAATTCCAGACTGAATTACAAAGCTGGCTGATCATTGTTGGGTTAGATGGCAGCATCCATAACTGCAGACATTTAATGCAGATTTTGTATCCTGGGCATAAAAGTATTGTATTTTTGACTCCCCAGGAATGCCATGTTTTTAAAGAACCAAGTTCCTCAATGATAAAATCACAGAGTTAACTGTGGACAACATTATGATTGATTAATACAAATACATCGATAGATGCTCCTGAACACATCATCAATGATGTAACCTGGGGTCATTGGGTGTTTCGGGTCTTTCAACATCAGACACCCTCACCCAGGCGACCCAGCTGTGGTTGATCAGACCACGACTTGTGTTCGCTCATCCCCATGGACCTCCTCTCCTGATCCAGAGCCATCTCGAGGCCTTCTCTGCTGCCTCTGTGATGTTCTTGATGGCCCTTCTCCTCGCCACTCTGTTGATGCCCAGTGCACTCAAGGCTTTGTAGAGCGATTGCCCTGCAAAACCTCTGCAGCCAACCTCGATGGGCATACACCTTGCCTTTCAGCCCTGCTTACGGCAGTCGATGACCAGCTCTTCATACTTGGCCATCTTCCTCTCGTGGGCCTCCTCCTGACGGACCTCCCACGGCACTGTCAGTTCCAACAAGACAATGTTTTTTCCCAGGAATGCCATGTTTTTAGAGAACCAAGTTCCTCAATGATAAAATCACAGTTAACTGCGGCCAACTTTATGATAATTTACAATGTCTAAACGGTGAACTTTGTTGGTCTTCTCCAGGTGAACATTCCTGAAGGACCCAACATAAAACTCAAAGTAAACTCTGTGGACCTTTACAGATGAGCATAGAAATTGGGAGGTCATCTTGCAGTTGGTGAGGTTGCATTTAGAGTATTGTGTTCAGTTCTGGCCACCATGCTATAGGAAAGATGTTGGCAAGCTGGATAGGGTGCAGAGAAGATTTATGAGAATGTTGCCAGGATTCAAGGGCCTGAGCTATAGGGAGAGGCTGAGCTGGATAGGAGGATTTTTTGGAGGGTAGGAGGATGTGCGTTGATCTTATAGAGGTGTACGAAATTATGAGAGGAATAGATCGGGAAAACGCACAAAATCTCTAGTCCAGAGTAGGTGGACATCATCATTTACGAAATAAAAATCTAAGTAAAACTGAATAACTTTGTGTACCTGAACTGCACACCTGAGGAATGTGGACATATAAGATCATAAGGTCATAAGTGATAGGAGCTGAATTAGGTCATTTGGCCTAACAGGTTTACTCCGCCATTCAATCATGGCTGATTTATCTCTCTCTCCTAACCCATTCTCCTGCCCTCTCCCCATTACCCCAGATACTGTACTAATCAAGAATCTATCGATCTCTGCCTTAAAAATATCCATTGACTTGGCCTCCGCAGCCTTCGGTGGCAAAGAATTCCACAGATTCACTGGCCCCTGGATAAATAAGTTTCTCCTCATCTTCTTCCCAAAGGAAGGTCCTTTAATTCTGAGGCTGTGAACTCTGGTCCTAGACTCTCCCACTAGTGGAAACATCCTATCCACATCCACTCTATACAAGCCTTTCACTATTCGGTATGTTTCAATGAGGTCCCCTCTCATTCTTCTAAACTCCAGCAACTACAGGCCCAGTGCCATCAAACGCTCATCATATGTTAACCCACTCATTTTAATAAACCTCCTCTGGACTCTCTCCAGGACCAACACATCCTTCCTCAGATATGGGGCCCTTATTTCTTTCCTGTGAATAGATTTTGTCATTGCCAAAGAATGGCATACCCTATTAATTTGAATAGCTACAGAATTTTTGTCTCCTAATTTTACGCAAATGTTCATCTTGTTATAGTTCGAATACAATTTTAAAGATTGATTGAATAATTTCCTATGAAGCCGTGACATGTTTGGATTGCAATCTCATGGTTTGGGCTGGAAAATCAATCACTGGAGTTCTATATCTGCACTGATTCACCCTCGAGGTTTGTGAGGTAAAATGGTCCATTGTTGCATCGCTAAACACTATTATAACAATTCTGTATAAATTGAATAAGCAATCTGGCACCAATGCTTTATGGAGTCAATTAAATCCGTTAATCTGAGATCCAGTATCATCAGACAATTTATTTTACTGTTCAATACCCACAGACTGCAGTTATGAAGCATCTTATTTACACAGTTAAATAAAGGTGCAGTATATTGCCCTTGGGCCTGCAGTATGATAATAATCATTTGAATGCTCAGCACGTTAGCCCAAGATCATTTTATTCAGAATTTTAACAACTGTGAATGTCATTAATCCCATTTAACGAGAACCCGATAACAGAGTACAGAGGATGGATCAACTGGTCATTCAGAACTTCAGTATTCCCACATCATAAGAGGCATGGGGAAAATAGTGTACACATGGGGAGTGATTGCTGGTTGGCATGGACTCTGTAGGCTGAAGAGCCTGCTGAATATCTAAAGTCTAAATAAACAATAAATCATCCATTATTCTAAGCAAAGTAGACCATGAGAGTGTAAAAATCAAAGATCCCCCCAGAGCAGCCATAGCAACCAAAGTCTGTAGTGGTTTCATCCTGAAGTGGGGCAGCATGGTGGCACAGTGGTAGAGTTGCTGCCTTACAGTGTGGAAGTTAATAATGATTTAAAGATACAAAATGGATTCCGCTGAAACTAAGACAGGCTTGCGCCTTCTTCTATTAAATTGCAAAGCCAGCGAAATGCACTAAACTTTGCTTTCTGTACATTAACAAGGCTAGCAGACTGTTGATATTCCCTTTCCAATACCATACGCGAGGTAACAAGCACAGCTTCATGAATGTCTCCTCTAAAACATAAACATTAGAGAGAATTCAGACTAACCCTTGTTCTAAAAGATACTAGACTAAGTGGGACCCGTTGGGTCCCATGTTCACACGGGAGGGCTGGTCCCCTGACGCAATATTCCACCTCTCCACCAATTCCAATATTGGTGGCCAGTGGGGGGGCTTTCTGGAGCGCTGGTATGGGTTCTTGGGGTGGCAGCTCAGTCCCTCAAGCCTGATCTGCTGGCACCTCACTCACAGCTGGTGGGCTGGCTGTTGACTCATGGCTATTCCTTGAAATTCCATTTCAAGCAGGGTGCAACGCCATCAAATTCAAATCTATTTACCTACCATTTAGAGCATGGTGCAAGGCCACAACATTTAAGTGCAGTTTCTTACCACTTTAAGCAGGGTGCAAGTCCACTGAATTCAGTGCAGTTTCATACCATTTCATGCAGGGTGAAACCACCATGAAACCAAACAAAAAACCAAACTCACAGTTCAGTAGACATTGAGTGTGTTCAGTTGATTCACAGCTCAGACAGAGTCATGACCTCTCCCTCCCCCATCATGCAGAGACTGAGCCACACCCACACTTCTGGGTTTTATAACTCCTCCCACCGGAAAAGGTGTGGCTTTCATTGACAGGAGAGAGATTCTCAACATTTTTTAAACACTAATAACACTTTTATTTTTCATTGATGGGAAGAATTATCTGCACCTGCTCAGCGGAGGGGGACTGAGTAAGATGGCCAAAAATCACAGCCGTAAGTGGTACTGTTTTATCTAAAATCAATATACAGTGCACAGGAAGTAAGTGCATTTGCAGTAGTGCCTTTTAAATTCAAGCCAAAGCACCCGCCACCATTTGCAGTAAGTAGTGCCTTTAATCTTCAAGCCAAAGCACCCAAGCCTCCATTTGCAGGCAGTGCCTTTTTACGTTAAACAAACCATATTTTTATTTTCAAACCATATTAAGGGGACTCACAGTTGAGTAGACATTTGTTCAGTGTTATTCAGAGCTCAGAGAGACGTGACCCTTTGGCTTCATCCATCTTGCAGAGACTGAGTGAGGCACACCACTTCCTGGTTTCATAGTCCCTCCCCCTCCCTCCAGCAGGGGCAGCAGAGAGAATGGTGATTTAAAAAAAACATAAATATATCTCTGATTTGTCATCAATGGGAAAAATCCTCCGGTTCCGGAAGGGGGAGGGGGGCTTTGAGCGAGGTGGCCAAAAATGACAGCCATAGGTGGCGGCGTTCTCTCGGAAATCGCAGCACAGCGAGCCAAAAGCGGTCACTTAAATTTTTATTGATTTTTAAGAGATATTTTCAAAACAGTGCAACACCATCACCATAAATAAAACAAAGTAAGAAAAACAGCAATCAAAATAAAAAAATAAGTAGATGGGGGAAAAAAAAAGAAGTAAATAAAAAAAATAAATTCGAATGAGACCGTGTGGTTCACTTACCAAATTAAAAAAAAGAAAAACCATTACTTTGATTAGTTATCTGGAGATAATTCAACATTCATACAAACATACCATCTAGTTCTATATAACGCAATCTTCCCATATCTAGCTCAGCATTTATCTAATTGGTGTCATGGCTCAAATAAACGGTCCATTTTTCCCAGATCTTCTCAAATGAATTCTCCTTGACTCTCAAGGAATATGTCAATTTCTCCATAGTAAAGATGTCTCGCACAATTTCTAACCACTGTTCCTGTTTTAGACTTTTTTCATTAAGCCACTGCCTGGTAATGGCCTTCTTACTTGCTGCAAGCAAAACTTTAATCAAATATGTATCTTCTATTTTTACACTACCTTTAATATGCCCCGGATACATCACAGGGCAGGTATTTGGGATTTTATAACCCAAGATATTATTTACAGCTGCATTAGCATTTTCCCAGTATGGCCTTATCTTTACACAGTTCCAGAAAATATGCGAGTGGTCTGCCTCCGTACTCCCACACAGCCTCCAACAGTGTTGTTGGACAGCAAGTTGTCTGCTTTTTATTTTGGGTGTTATATAAAAGCGAGATAGATTCTTCCAGCAAAATTCTCCCCATACTAGTGAGCTTGTGGATGAACATTGTGTTTCACACATTTGATACCATTCTTCTTCTGTTATTTGAATCTTTAATTCTGCTTCCCATTTTGTTTTTATGTAGAGCGTTGATTCTCCCTCACTTCCCACCAGAGCTTGGTAGAAAGCAGAGATGACCCGATACACCTTCTTTGTATGCATCAGACTTTTAGTAATATAGATGATGTGAAAAAACCAAAACGCTTGTTCTGCAGAAATATAACCTTCTCATATAACCATATATGGCTAACCGTTCCTCTCAGAAGAATCTGTCAATCTTTTGGATCTGTCAATCATAAGAAGCAAGAGGCTGTACTATGCTTTGTAGATAACGTATTACTGAATCATCGATTAGTGGGGTATATATACATGTACTGAGATCATTGTACCATTGTGTGGGACTTCTCTGTATAGTCTGTTATCAGCATACACCCGCCTGGCGAAATAAAGATTGTACTGCGTGATCACTGATTTTATTTGCATTTTTGTCTGTTTAAGAATATTTAGACCAGGACAACAGTGCTTGCAATGCTGGAGACCCGGGTTCGAACCCGACTATGGGTGCTGTCTGTACCGAGTTTGTACGTTCTCCTTGTGATCTTTCTCCGAGACCTTCAGTTTTCTCCCACACTCCAAAGACGTACTGATTTGTGGATAAATTGGTTTGATAAATGTAAAAATTGTCTCTAGTGTGTGTAGGATAGTGTTCATATGTGGGGATTGCTGGTCGGCATGGACTCAGTGGGCCAAAGGGCCTGTTTCCATGCTGTATCTCTAAACTAAACTAAACTGTATCTCTAAAGTAAACTAAGTTTACCGCATTTCACTTGCTGTACTAGTCTAACATCGGTAGTGGGGAAACTGCTAGAATCAGTTATTAAAGATGGGATAGCAGCACATTTGGAAAGTGGTGAAATCATTGGACAAAGTCAGCATGGATTTATGAAAGGTAAATCATGTCTGACGAATCTTATAGAATTTTCGAGGATGTAACTAGTAGAGTGGATAAGGGAGAACCAGTGGATGTGTTATATCTGGACTTTCAGAAGGCTTTCGATAAGGCTCCACATAAGAGATTAGTACACAAACTTAAAGCACACGGTATTGGGGGCTCAGTATTGATGTGGATAGAGAACTGGCTGGCAGACAGGAAGCAAAGAGTAGGAGTAAACGGGTCCTTTTCAGAATGGCAGGCAGTGACTAGTGGGGTACCACAAGGCTTGGTGTTGGGACCCCAGCTATTTACAATATATATTAATGATTTGGGCAAGGGAATTGAATGCAACATCTCCAAGTTTGCGGATGACACGAAGCTGGGGGGCAGTGTTAGCTGTGAGGAGGATGCTAGGAGGCTGCAAGGTGACTTGGATAGGTTGGGTGTGTGGGAAAATGCATGGCAGATGCAGTATAATGTGGATAAATGTGAGATTATCCACTTTGGTGACAAAAACAGGAAAGTAGACTATTATCTGAATGGTGGCCGATTAGGAAAAGGGGAGATGCAACGAGACCAGGCTGTCATGCTACACCAGTCATTAAAAGTAGGCATGCAGGTGCAGCAGGCAGTGAAGAAAGTGAATGGTATATTAGCATTCATAGCAAAAGGATTTGTGTATAGGAGCATTGTGGTTCTACTGCAGTTGCACAGGATCTTGGTGAGACCACACCTGGATTATTGCATGCGGTTTTGGTCTCCTAATCTGATGAAAAATATTCTTGCCATAGAGGGAGTACAGAGAAGGTTCACCAGAAGGTTCACTGGGATGTCAGGACTTTCAGATGAAGAAAGACTGGGTAGACTCGTCTTGTACTGGCTAGAATTTAGAAGATTGAGGGGGGATCTTATAGAAACTTACAAAATTCTTAAGGGGTTGGACAGGCTAGATGCAGGAAGATTGTTCCCGATGTTGGGGAAGTCCAGAACAAGGGGTGACAGTTTAAGGACAAGGGGGAAGTCTTTTAGGGCCGAGATGAGAAAAACATTTTTCACACAGAGAGTGGTGAATCTCTGGAACTCTCTGCCACAGAAGGTAGTTGAGGCCAGTTAATTCCTATATTTAAGAGGGAGTTAGATGTGGCCCTTGTGGCTAAAGGGATCAGGGGGTATGGAGAGAAGGCAGGTACGGGATACTGAGTTGGATGATCAGCCATGATCATAATGAATGACGGTGCAGGCTCGAAGGGTCGAATGGCCTACTCCTGCACCTAATTTCTATGTTTCTTTGTTTCTATTATAATAACGTTTTGCTGAATCTATATATTTTTCCAATTATTTCAAGGAAAATGTACCTCTTTGACCCATCATTATGGGTTGGCTGGTAGACACAACATGCTGGAGTAACTCAGTGGGACAGGTAGCATCTCTGGAGAGAAGCAATGGTCATTGTTTCGGGTCGAGTCTCTTCGAAACGTTGCCTATTCCTTCTCTCCAGATATGCTGTCTGTCCCGCCTACGACATTAACCAGCATCTGCAATTCTTTCTTACACATTATGGATTGGCTGTTCAGGACAGAGATGAGAGAAAACCTACTCACCAGGAGTGCAATTCTGCAGCTAGAGGGCTTTTAGGGCTATGTCACTAAGTGTATTCAAGACAGAAGTCAGTAGATCTTTGGAGATTAAAGGAATCAAGAGGTGTGATTTTGGAAACCTTCCAATCAGGTTTCAGGGTCCACCACAGCACAGAGTCTGCCTTGTTGAAGGCACATAATGACCTAGTTCTCACCATTGAATCCGTCGACTGTGCAATCCTGCTCCTTCTCAACCTCAGCGCAGCATTTGATACTGTCGACCACACCATCCTAATTGACTGTCTCCGGTATGGGGTTGGCATTGATGGCACTGCCCTGAGCTGGTTCATCTTCTACCTCAACGGTAGGAGTTTCTCTACTAACCTAGGCAACTCTTTCTCCTCCCCAGCTATACACTGCTACAGGGTTCCACAAGGTTCCATCCTTGGCCCCATTCTCTTCTCCCTGTATATGCTCCCCTTAGGCCAAGTCATTCAAAGGCACGGCATTTCCGTCCATTGCTTTGCAGACGATACACAACTCTATCTCCCCCTGAAGCCCAACAACCGATCAAATCTTCTTAACCTTATCCACTGCCTCGAGGATATAAAGTGTTAGATGGCCCAGAACATCCTCCAACTAAACAAGAGTAAGTCTGATGTCATCCTTCTCGGCCCCTCAGACTCAATCAAAACAATAGCAGGCAGCCTTGGAAGCCTTACTCCATTACTCAAACCTCACGTCAAAAACCTTGGCGTGATATTTGATTCAGCGTTGATATTTGACAAACAAGTCAATGCCGTGGTAAAAGCTAGCTTCTTCCAGCTTCGGACGATAGCTCAAATAAAACTATTCCTCCAGTTTGACGACCTCGAAAAGATCATCCACACATTTATCTCCTCCCGCCTCGATTAATGCAACTCCCTTTACACTGGCGTCAGCCAATCTTCCCTGTCCCGCCTGCAACTGGTCCAAAACGCTGCAGCGAGATTCCTGATGGGCACCCGAAAAAGGGACCACATCACCCCGATCCTGGCCTCTCTCCACTGGTTCCCTGTGTGGTTCCGAATAAATTTCAAGATCCTTCTTTATGTTTACAAAGCCCTTAACGGGCTTGCCCCCACCTACATCAAAAGTCTGCTCACCCACCACACCACCTCCAGGTCCCTCAGATCGGCCGACTTGGGGTTGCTGAACATCCCGCGGTCTAGGCATGAGCTCAGGGGCGACCGCGCCTTTGCGGTTGCAGCTCCTACTCTCAAGCCTTTCTTGACGTCCTCTGAGGGAGGGCTATATGGATGTATGTATGTATGTATATATGTATGTACTTAATCTATGAACCGCTGTTGTATAACGTTAGTACCTCCACCAATGTAAAGCACTTTGGTCAACAAGAGTTGTTTTTTAAATGTGCAAATGAAATAAAAGTGACTTGACTTGACTTGACTTGGGTTTAGTGAAGTGGAGCTGAGGTAAAAAGATAAACTAAGTGCAAGGAACCGAATGGCTTCCTTTTGCTTCTGTTTTTACTTGATATATTTATCCAGTTTAAAAAATGATCCGAGTTTATGAAGGGATTTCAAGTTGCATTAAAAAGTTCTTCATGAAAAAGAAAGTGATATTCAGATGGGTTTTTTAAGAGCCTCACACTTCAATATGCTGTAATGGAGACCATTTTCTGAAGCATATTTGCTGCATGGGATACAGCCAGTTTGTACACAGTAATCTCCCACAATAAGCATGATGACTGTAACCAAATAATCCATTTTAGCAATTCAGATCAAGGGAAAAGTATTGATTTACTGATTGGAAATTGGAGAGAAATTCATGTTTTAAAGGGAGATGTAGAATTTGTAAGATGGATCTGAGCATAGTTTCTGTTGTAGAGCAAGATCTGAGGAAGATCTTGAAAAGCAATCGAAGATTTTTGCATCTTAATTACATCCTTCCTATAGTAGGTTGACCAAAACTGAACACAATACTGTAAATATTGTCTTATACATTGGTAACATAATATACCAACATCTATACTCAATAGCCTGACTGATGAAAGCTAATGTACCAAAAGCCTTCTTTACTAACCTATCTACCTGTGATGCTAATTTCAGGGAACTATGTACCTGTAGTCCTCGATCTATCTACTCTACAACACTACCCAGGATCCTACCATACCATATAACCATATAACCATATAACAATTACAGCACGGAAACAGGCCATCTCGGCCCTACAAGTCCGTGCCGAACAACTTTTTTCCCTTAGTCCCACCTGCCTGCACTCATACCATAACCCTCCATTCCCTTCTCATCCATATGCCTATCCAATTTATTTTTAAATGATACCAATGAACCTGCCGACACCACTTCCACTGGAAGCTCATTCCACACCTCTACCACTCTCTGAGTAAAGAGGTTCCCCCTCATGTTACCCCTAAACTTCTGTCCCTTAATTCTGAAGTCATGTCCTCTCGTTTGAATCTTCCCTATTCTCAAAGGGAAAAGCTTGTCCACGTCAACTCTGTCTATCCCTCTCATCATTTTAAAGACCTCTATCAAGTCCCCCCTTAACCTTCTGCGCTCCAGAGAACAAAGACCTAACTTATTCAACCTATCTCTGTAACTTAGTTGTTGAAACCCAGGCAACATTCTAGTAAATCTCCTCTGTACCCTCTCTATTTTACTTCGGAGTCACGTGAGTGACTTCGTGAAGAACCCCGCTTCCACGCATGCGTGTCATATCGCTACACGCATTGCAACGAGTCACACAGGGGGGAACGACGTTCCCCAAGCGGGAGAATTTGAAAGTCGGGAACAGCAGGTAAGAGACTCTGCGTTCCTTTTTTCTACTTACCATTTAGGAGGCTGCGGAAAGCTGGCGGGGAGACCCGTGGAGTGCGAGCAGCCGGCAGCAGCAACAGCACGAGTTTCCCTGGAGGGGAAAAACCTGTGCCCGACTTCGCTCCCGCACCGGCAAAATTCACTTCTCGGCCGGGCGGGAAGCAAAGCAAAGAGGTCCCGTATGCCAGTCTCAAGCGAGACTGGCTTGGGAGCAGTCGCTAGCGGCCAGCGCGGAGGCAGCAGGACAGAGAGCACGGACCAGCGCTGTAAGTACCCGGGGTACACAGCAGGGCTGGAAACGCTCAGCGAGTGCAGCGGCACTAATGGAGCTAAGGAACTGGGGACGTTCGGGCCGAAAACCTTCTTCAAAAGGTAAGCACCGGGGTTGGTCCAAGGGGTCCCTAGGAACAGCCGGATTTTACCGGCTGCGGATCTGCCACGAAGGACCAGGCCCGTGAACACCGGGGTCGGTCCGAGCGGCTCGAAACCGACACGCAGGGAACGACGTTCACCAGCGGGAGAATGAAAAGTCGGGAACAGCAGGTAAGAGACTCTGCGTTTCCTTCCACTTACCCTTTAGGTGCAGACATGGACCGGGTCCATGTAAGCTGCAGAAAGCCGGCGGGAGAACCGCGGAGTGCAGGCAGCCGGCAGGAGAGCAGTAACGGCAGCCGGCAGCGGCAGCGGCAGCAGCAGCGGCAGCCGGCAGCGGCAGGAGCAGCGGCAGCGGCAGCGGCAGCAGCGGCAGCGGCAGGAGCAGCATGGGCACATCGATTCCCGGAGAGGGAAAACACCTGTGCCCAACTTCGCTCCAGCACGATGGGAAAATTCATTTCTCGGCAGCAGCACTAACGGCCAGCGCCGAGGCCAAGGACTTTGCAGTGCAGTTGACTGGCTGCAATCGACCGCGAGGGACCAGTAATGTGAGTACCGGGGTCGGTCCCAGCGGGTTTTTTAGTTACAGATATCGCTTCTTGGGCCTTTTGGCTAAGATCAACTATAGTAGCTGTTATTATCAGTTTTAATATCTTATATGTCCCTTATCTAAGGACCATATAAGCAGGAGTGCCCAGAATTGAGGGCATTAGAGTGGGGTTGACCGGCTGCAACGACCGCAAGGGACCAGTACCGTCAGTACGGGGGTCGGTCCCAGCGGTCTGAGATAAAGGAGCAGCCAGGAGCGCTGAGAGCGTTGGAGCCGGGTTAAAGAAATGGAATAGATGGAATCAGCTGTGCCAGATGTCCTCCACACCGGCCATATCCACTCCACGGAAGGAAGGACAAAGCTGGAGAAGGAGGACCGTGGAACAGCGGGCAGCCAGCAGCAGCCAGCGGCACTTGGATCAACCGTAGTGGGATCAGCTGTGCCCGATGTCGGCCCCGCACTGGCCAGATCCATGCGGCCGAGCGGTAAGGCTAGACACAAATCAAACAAGGTAGTGGACTCAGAAGGGTCCGACTTTGCATAACCGCCGGCAACCAGCGCCCGAGAGCGCTGGAGCGGGAAGAAGCGGTGTATGGAGCCTTGCTCCAACGTGATAAACCCACAGCAGTACCTCTTTGAGGGCTGCACAATGCTTCTACCCCATCAGAGGGGAGCACTGCGGGTCAGTTCTGGGCTGACCTGCAAGAGGGGTCCGCAGAACAAAAGACAAGTGGGCAGGAGGTAAGCCCCACATGGGTACCCCGTGCGGGACCCTAGAGATCTCTAACTCTAAAAAAGAGTAGGCAGGACCCTGATGGGCCAGAGCCTGGTAATACAGCGTCCCATGATCCTAACACAGCAGGGACTCTGCTGGACATGGTGGCTGATTACTTTAACCAAGTCAAACATGGGTAGACTTGGATCCAGGATGGCAATAGTATTACTATATGTCTGGCCACAAACGCCAACAAGAAATATTTACAGAGACTGGCCAGACATCTGCCACCTGGCAACGGTGAGGCATTACAGGTGCCCAGCGTAAACCAATGCTTTTGGCAGCATATGGGGACAAACATCAGGAACCAGGACCTCAAGATCCAGAAAACCTTAAAGGGATTGACGGAAGGGATCACAGCATACACCCGCACCCTGGACTAAACGGAGGTAACCAAAGACCATCAAGGCGCACTAGCTCTGTTTAGTAATATGCAATATGAGCTGAACTAGAATGTGGAAGGCTGCCATTCAGCCAGCACTGGGACCCTAAAAAAGGCTACCATTTGCAAATAAACAACCGTGGGTGGACGAAGCCAAGACACTGGGGCTCATCAAGGCCAGCGCAAGGGCCTATTTTGGAGCACGATACCAGCCACGTGCAAGGCCATAAAAAAAATGTGGCTCATACCAGTGGCAGTGCCAGAAATCAATATAACCCGCAGTATCCTTTTGGGGTATGGCCAGGGCGGCCACCCTGGAAGATGCGGAAGCCTAAACCTCACACACAACCCCGAACAAGAGATATCAAACCAGAACCCTTTTTCAAAAAACCAAGGCAATAACACAACCACCGGTAACCATGGAGGTAGGTGGGTGTGGTTTTCTTCTGTTAAAAAAGGGACCCACGATGGTGGGGGAGGGGAGGTTGCATCAATGTATAGTATATAATCACTACAGATTCATATAATCTCAGCAGTATTCAGGATTATCTGATAGAATTTTCTCATCCCAATAACCCCAGTACAACATACACCAGAATGGCGTTTTGTCCTTACATAAACCAAACAATCTAAAGCCCACATGGTGCTACAAAAATTGTACACAAAAGGTGTGATTGAGCATACTTTTCATGGAACATTAGAACTTGTATCAATCATATTTATTAAAATAAAATAGATGGGGGTTGCAGGATTATCATTGACTTTTCAACCCTAAACACATTCGTTCAAGATATTCATTTTTTAGATGGATACTCTTATTACTGATAAGACTTGGTGTCAGCTGGGTTTTTTCTATATGGCAGGCATTGACTCAAAAGAGGGGGAACTTTGGCAATATAGAGCTTACAAAAGGGGCAAACATCAGCCCCAATATTATTTACTAAAATTCTAAAACCAGCTTGGCATTGTTATGTAAACAAAGCCATAGGGTGATGTATTTCCCCCGTTCGGCCCCATCAATGGGGTACTAGGGAAAATTCAACTACACTCGGCATCTGGAATTCTCAGAGTACCCGACTGGCCTACTAAATCATGGTATTCGGTCATACAGGGGATGGTGTTAGAACCATGTTCCCTAATGAACATAGCCAAAAATTATTAATTCATCCAGTGAATGGAGGCAGTCATCCATGCCATAAGACTATGGATTTATTGATTTGTAGAGTCTGAAAGACCCACTACACGGCATGGGGCTGTCAGACAGGACGATGAATCTCATCTCATCTGCACTAAGACTGTCAACACGGAAGCAGTACCTTGGACACATCAAGAAATGGGGCATATACTGCTTGGACAACAACCTCGACCAAAAGGCCAAGAACATTCTGGCCGTATTGGAATTTTAACAAGCCTCCATTATGATAATCGATGGAGCTACAGTGCCATCAATAGTGCCACAAGTGCACTCTCCAATTACCTATCACAAGGAACGGAGCGGCACGCGGTGGGAACGCACCCCTGGTAAGAAAACCAGGTACTCCGAAATCTGGGACGTGGGTGTCGTTTCTCAACATGCTGAGGAGCTTGTAGCTCATAACAGCATTGTCACTTCAGTAACGGACCAGGAAGATGGTTATGCTCATGGTGTTATTTACCGCACAACGAGTCCAGCCATTAAGCAAACTGAGCCTGGACTCCCTGATCATCTCACCCGAGAAACTGGTGTTTGTCATACAGGATTTAATAAAAGAAAACAGACCAGGTTCATCGGGTCAAGTGTTTGAATTTATGGTATACCCATATGACAAACGACTGTGTATAGCAAGACACATCTAACAATACATAGAATATACTAAGAGCATTCGAGGTCAGAGAATGGCGTTGTTTATCTCTTACAAGAAACCGCATGAAAGGGTCACGACCCAAACTATATCAAGGTGGCTCAAATATGTCCTAAAGATGGCAGGAATAGACACTAATGTTTTTAACTCTCATTCCACCAGGGCTGCAGCAACATCCGCAGCAAAAATTCTACAGGTACCCACAGACCAAATCCTCAGAATGGCAGGATGGTCATCCAAAAGGGTTTTCCACAGGTTTTATAATAAACCAGTTATTTTTTGGAGCCATCATTGTATTCAGAAAACATTTTACGTTCAACAAAATAATTTGCCCGAAAGGTTACAGGGCTATGATTCTCAATTTTTAAAAAAATTTATATATTTTTTCGTTATACCACACAACTCTTTGTATAATTGTGTTTTAAAATTACTAATGATGCTCTCTCCCAATACCCAAGGCAGTTGTGAAGCATGGACTCGTTCCACGGCATGAGGTCACAGAGCTTTGAAATCTTCACGAAGTCACTCACGTGACTCCGAAGTAAAATAGTAAGATTAAACGAGAACTTACCAGTTTGAAGTTTGATCTGTATTTTATGAGGAGTTACGATGAGGGATTACGTGCCCTCCGCTCCCACCCTCTTATGATCATATCAAAAACTGGTATCTCTTTGATAATCTTACTATGTTAGATCATTATAGGTTCCTGTGACCTCACACCGCTGCTTTGAAGAATGATACGCATGCGTGGAAGCGGGGTTCTTCACGTAATCCCTCATCGTAACTCCTCATAAAATACAGATCAAACTTCAAACTGGTAAGTTCTCGTTTAATCTTACTATTTTGTTGACATGTGACTTTGGTTTGACTTTCCAAAGTTCAACACCTTGCATTAAAATCCATTGGGTATTTCTCAGCCTACATGCCCAGTTGATCAAGAGCCTTTTTTTGGTAACATTTGATAACATCATTTTGATAACATCTGTACTATCTACGATACCTTCCATTTCAATGCCACCTGCAAACTTACTCATCATGTCTTGTTCATTCTCATATAAATTGTTGATATCAACCACAAATAGTAATGGGCTCGGTGCAAATCCCTGAGGCACATCGCTCATCACAGGCCTCAAGACATACAGCACAGAAAATAGGTCACTGGTCATGCCAACCATCGTGTAAACCCTCCATTAATAGCCTCAAGGAGACCAAGGGATCACTGGGCTGAAGAGCCGGTTCTGTGCTCTATCTCTAAACTAAACTTAACTAAACTAAATCACCTCATGACACTGGGCCGATGAAATGCCATCTGACCATCCCTAATCTCAGCCCAACTCCACTCCCTAACCCACCCCCAAAAAAAGCATTCGCTTTTCTGTTGCTAGATTTTTGCACAATCAATAGAATTCAGGCCTTGCAGGGGCAGCATGTAGTGCCAGGGTGATTCAAAGTAGAGCAAAGAGAAATAACTACACTCTCCCTTTGTGCTTGCTTGAAACAATACCTCACCACCCACACCACAGGGAAAGTACAAATATAACTGCACAAAATGTACTAATATTACAATTGTTCTTGTTTTAGACAAGAAGGCAGAACCATGGTGGGGTCACATCATAGGCTAAAATGCACTTCAACAGTCCATGCAATTTAATTCTTATTCGAAAAATAAATGAATCGCAAATGTGTTCTGCTGATTGTCTTTTGTAGTTACAGAATAAATATCTGTGACTAAATTGTGCATGGAGTCGTCGAAACGTGCGCCTCTTGCTGCTGCTGCAGAACAAACATTTGAAAATCAATTTACATGGAATAATAATAGCACTGTAGGCATTGCTCCAGCACTCACAGATACTTCAGCATTCACAAACCTGCTCTTATCAACAATTACGTCTTGAGTTGAACACTTGGCATCGATGTCGATCTCCTCAGAAGGGTTGAAGCAGCACATCGCTGCCGACGGTTGATGTTTACCCTGCGATGCACACGCTTCTCTTCAGGGTTACGAAAACCTTGTTCTTAGATGTAATCAGTGTGAATGCCAACCATTTGAAGTGCACTGGGCCGATTTAAATGGTCTTTGATGAAAAAAAAAGTAAAACCCTTGACAGTAGGGATTGTTTTTTTTCTTATTTATTTTGTGGGCTGTTTAGTTTGCCAGATGAATTTACTTCCCAAAGAGACTTGTAGCCAAGCGATGTTGATTTTGTGATGAATTGTATAATGGTGCTTTCCTGTCAGTTTCCAGATAAGCACCTATTCATTATTTCTATGTCTGGTTGTTTATTGTCAATCTCAAAGAGTTAGCCTTCATTTGCAATTCTTCTGATAACGACGTTCTTTAAACCAGCATCCAGGGTTTGCTGTTAAGAAATTAATAGTCCTAGCATTCAGCTTTTTTCCTCCTCTTCCTCTTGCAAAATTTCAGATTTATTTTGTCTCCTCTTGTTTGCACCTCCTCTTGATATAGCTTCACTTTTATCAGCTGGTTTTATGTGATTTGATGTGCCCTGGCCTCTACACATTTTCTCTTTATTTATTTTCATCTCTCCATTCTTTTCTCTGAAACTGAACTTGTTTCACTTCCAACTTTTTCCAGATTTGATAAAGGGTCATTAAATTCCTATTAAATCTTTTCCCGTTCAAGGTGAAGGGGAGATGATTTAATAGGAATCCGAGGGGTAACTTTTTCACACAAAGGATGGTGGGTGTATGGAACAAGCTTCCAGAGGAGGTAGTAGAGGCTGGGACTATCCCATCGTTTTAAGAAACAGTTAGACAGGCACATGGATAGGGCAGGTTTGGAGGGATATGGTCCAAGCGCAGGAAAGTGGGACGTGTAGCTGTGACATTGTTGGCTGGTGTGGGCAAGTTGGGCTGAAGGGCCTGTTTCCACACTGTATGACTACATGTCTCTATGACTCTAAATTAAAACCCTTATCCTGTTTCTCTCTCTACAGCTGCTGCCTGACCTCGTGGGTGTTTCTGGCAATATTAGTTTTGATTATTTTAGATTTTCAGCATCTGCATCATTTTAATTTTGGCTGTCAAGTTTAGGAGACTTTCATCCCGTGGGTGACCTTTAGTGTCTTCATCAATGCTATTAGTTCCACGATAATATCTTTGTAAAATAAAAGTTAAGGGGCCTGACCCACTTGGGCAACCTAATCCGTGAGTCCAGAGAAGTGTCTTCGACCTTCAAGCTCGAGGGCACTCGCCTGGAAAGCCACAAGCTGGATCGACCGTCCTCGTTGAAACCGCAAGGTGCATCTACCGACCGCACACACACACACACACACACACACACACACACACACACACACACACACACACACACACACACACACACACACACACACACACACACCACACACACACACACACACACACACACACACCACACACACACACACACACACACTGCAAAGGTGGGGGCCAAGGAGCGCTGTCTGCACAATGAAGATGAAGGTAAACGGCTTCCACAGTAATGGTGTCCATTAGAGAGTGCGAGGGGGGGGGGGGGGGGGGGGGGGGAGTAGGGGAGAGAAGGAGAGAAGGAGAGGAGAGAGGGGGGAGAAGGGGAGAGAAGGGGAGAGAAGGAGAGAGAAGGGGAGAGAAGGGGAGAGAAGGGGAGAGAAGGGGAGAGAAGGGGAGAGAAGGGGAGAGAAGAAGAGAGAAGGGGAGGAGAAGGGGGAGAGAAGAGGGGGAGAATAGGAGAGGAGACACTTTTAAGAAGTTTAATAAAGTTTAGCCGGCATTTTACCTACCGGTAGATTTTCCTTGGTCACGAAAACTCCAATGAGCCAATCAAAGTGCTTGGTCAGCGAAGGAGATTGCCTACGGCTGCCCTCAACTGCCTGTAAGTAAATAGCAACTCCACTCCACTGCATTATGAGTTAAAAAGACCCATGCCGACCAAATTTTACTCGTGGAAATTTTTTTCAATATCCTAAAAGAATCTCCGCGACCTAGCTGAGGCGAGAACCTCTCTCTCGAGCATGCAGGAGAGTTCCAGCGACCTCATAGGAATCCTAGGACCACGTGTCGACCATGCTGTGAGTTTGAGTCCAGGGCAAACCCTTCTAAACTCACAGATTAGGTTGCCGCAGTGGGACAGCCCCTTTACAGCATGGAAACACATCCTTTGGTCCACCAATTCTATGCTGACAATCGATCACCCGTTCAAACTCATTCTATGTTATCCCACTTTTGCATCCACTCCCTGAACACTAGGAGCAAATTACAGATGCCTATTGACTTACAAACCAGTACTTCTTTGGGATGTGGGAAAAAACTGGAGCACCCAAAGGAAACCTACGAGGTCACAGAGAGAGCGTTCAAACACTACTCAAGATCAAACCCGGGTCTCTGGAGCTGTGAGACAGCAGCTCTATCAGTTGTGCCACTGTTCTGCTAATAGTTATATATCATATATCAGATATTGGATAGATATAATGCTGGGTTTGTGAATAATTGTCCTTTCACGGTAGGTGGCGCGACTCTCGTCAGCAGTGGCCTCTGCAGCCCGTCTGCGTTTTTATTATTTTTTGTTTATGTTTTATGTAGTTTTTGTTATTTTTTTGGGGGGTATGTGTGTGGGGGGGTGGGAGGGAGGGGGTAACTTTTAAATCTCTCCCTGCACGGGAGACCCGACCTTCTCTTTGTCGGGTCTCCGTTTTCGTTGGGGCTGCAACGAGGAGCGGCTTCCAACAGGAAGACCGGGGGCTCTGGTGCCGACTACTCACCATCGTGGGGCTGGCCGGGTCCAGAGCGGGTGGAGCGGTGGTGGAGCACACTGTGGCGGCCCGGCCTCCGGAGATTCGGAGGCTGCAACTGCGGGTCTGGCGGACGGCGGCACCCGGAGCCCGCGGGTCCCTGGAGGGAGACCGCTTTTCAGGGCTCCCGCAACGGCGACTTCTCCCGCCCGAGTTGCGGGGTTAAAGAGCTCCTGGAGCGGGGCCTTAAAGCACCGCCCCGCGCGGCTTGGAATGGCCGCGGGACTCTGCGAACGCACGCCGGGAGCTCTAACATCAAGACCCGGTGTGCAACCTTGCATTACCCGGCGTGGCTTTAATGGCTGCGGGACAATCGCCATCGCCAGCCGGGGCTTTGACTTTGACTCTGACATCGGAGGGGGGGAGAGTGCAGTGGAGAGATAAGTTTTTTTGGCCTTCCATCACAGCGATGTGATGGATGTTTATGTAAATTATGTTGTGTCTTGTGTCTATTTGTTTGTAATGTATGGCTGCAGAAACGGCATTTTGGTTTGGCCCTAAAGGGGCCCAATGGACGGAAAAATGGTATCTGGATTCTTCTTACTTCTTCGGCTTTCCCGTGGATTGTCACCTTGTCGTTGGTGGAGAGGTTTGTGTGGTCTGAGATTCTGAGAGCGATGCCGTCTGGAGCTGTGCTCTGGTAGGGTCACCCATGGGGTAGGTAAGGTTCGAGGGGGAGGTCTCTGACAAAGAGCAATCCAACCAAGACCTCAACGGTGGAACAGGCGGAGGATGATGGCTGACCTTAGTGGAGCGTCACAGCAGCTGGGAAGGCGGATGAAGGCTGCAGCAAAAACGGGTCTCCGGTCGTCTTGGACTCCATGCCACTGGATCCTGACCCAGATCTGTCAAGGACCGTGTGGTGGCTGTCTGTGCACCGGTCTCCCCACGTTAAACAAAGTCATGCACAGGCGTCCTCCAACCCTGGAGACACCCATGGTCAGCCATGACTGAGCGGGGGGAGGGGACTCTCTAAAAGAAGGAAAAAATAATCTTAGGTCTGCTGTGCCATCTTCAAGGCTAAATGTGGAAATACAATTGAATTCTCACCTGTTGGTGATATAGAAACAGAAAATAGGTGCAGGAGTAGGCCATTCGACCCTTTGAGTCAGCACCGCCATTCAATATGATCATGGCTGATCATTTAAAATCAGTACCCCTTTCTGCTTTCTCCCCATATCCCTTGATTTTGTTGGCCCTAACAGCTATATCCAACTCCCTCTTGAATACATCCAGTGAATTGGCCTCCACTGCGTTCTGTTGCAGAGAATTCCACAGATTCACAACTCTCTGGATGAAATGGATTATCCTCATCTCAGTCATAAATGGCCTACCCTTATTTTTAAACTGTGATCGCTGGTTCTGGACTCCCCCAACATCGGGGACATTTTTCCTGCATCTAGCCTGCCCAATCGCTTAAGAATTTTAAATGTTTCAATAAGATTCCCTCTCATCCTTCTTAATTCCAGTGTAGATAAGCCTAGTCGACCCATTCTTTCATCATATGTCAGTCCCGCCACCCCGGAAATTAACCTGATGAACCTATGCTGCATCCCCTCAATAGCAATAATGTCCTTCCTCAAATTAGGAAACTAAAACTGCACACAATACTCCAGGTGTGGTCTCACCAGGGCCCTTTCCAACTGCAGTAGGACATCTTTGCTCCTATACTCAAATCCTCTTGATATGAAGGCCAACATGCCATTTGCTTTCTTCGCTGTCCACTGTACCTACATGCTTACTTTCAGTGACTGATGTACAAGAACACCCAGGTTTCAGTGAACCTCCCCTTTTCTCCCGATGTTGGGGAAGTCCAGGACAAGGGGTCACAGCTTAAGGATAAGGGGGAAATCCTTTAAAATCGAGATGAGAAGAAATTTTTTCACACAGAGAGTGGTGAATCTCTGGAACTCTCTGCCACAGAGGGTAGTCGAGGCCAGTTCATTGGCTAGATTTAAGAGGGAGTTAGATGTGGCCCTTGTGGCTAAGGGGATCAGAGGGTATGGAGAGAAGGCAGGTATGGGATACTGAGTTGGATGATCAGCCATGATCATATTGTATTGTATTCTTGTATTCAAATTTTATTGTCGTTGCCTCACTTTGAGACAACGAAATGAATTTCCCGTACAGCAGTATCGTTAAAAAAAAAATCACAAGAAAAATAATAAAAATAAATAATAAATAAATAATAAAACATATTAAAAAATAAAATTGAAGTTGAATTAAAAATTTAACAAAAGCACAAACACAAAAAGTCCATGACACAACATAACATAAATGGCACCAAGGTGAGGACGGCACCATAGTCCAGCCAGCCTCCCCTCCGTGTCCATCCGTAGTCGGGGCCTTCCGAGCACCCGCAGTCGCCGCCCCGGGTGGCCCGATGTTCAGGCCCTCACGCCGGGCTGGTGGAACGCCGACGCCGAGCCCCGACGGTGAGCATCCTCCTCCTCAGCGGCCCGGACCTCCTGATCGGCCGCCTCCCGCAGCCGGTGTCTGCAGCTCCTGAGTCCACAGGCCGAGCTGGGCAGAGTCGCAGGACCCCGCGTTGTTAGTCAGCGCCGCCCGCGTTGGGAGCTCTGCAACCCGCAGCTCCATGATGTCGGCAGCAGGTCCAGCACTCCGGGCTCCAAACGGCGACCCCCGGTAAGGCATCGCCAGCCCCGCGATGTTCCAGCGCTGTCCCGCCGCTGCTGGAGCTCCGGTCGATCCCGGCAGGAAAGGCCGCGCCAATCAGGTAGGTAGGCCGCTGCGGGGGGGGGGGGGGGGGGAAGGACGCGACTCGAATAATAGTCGCGTCCTCACCAGGAAGCGGCTGAAGTACGGTATCCCCCGCACCGTGCCCTCTCTTCCCCCACATAAAAACACCAAAATCACAAAAAAAAGACACTTTTAACATAACAAAATAAACAAAAAAACAAAAAGATACCGGGCTGTAGGTGGAGGCTGCTGGCACCAGTGCCACCGGAAGTACAAGAGATATTGAATGGCGGTGCAGGCTCGAAGGGCCGAATGGCCTACTCCTGCACCTAATTTCTATGTTTCTATGTTTCCTAATCTGACACCATTCAGATAATAATCTGCCTTCTTGTTCTTGCCACGAAAGATTTGCCACCTCACATTTATCCACATTATACTGAATCTTCCATGCATCTGCCCACTCACCCAACCTATCCAAGTCACCCTGCGGCCTCATAGCATCCTCCACACAGCTCACATTGCCGCCCAGCTTTGTGTCATCCACAAACTTGGAGATGTTACATTTAATTCCTTAAATTAATTTAATATAGTTACTAAAACAATTAAGAAGCTTGAACAGTTCTGTGTACCACATTACCCTTGACTAAAAACTCTCCTACTCACCAGTGATAAAATTTGCCTGCAGTTTGACTCAACCACCAACATTTCTTTTTAAAACTATTTGCTCCCTTCACTTTACCTCTGGGATGGTTACTAATAGCAATTTTGTAGAAATGATGTAGGTGCATTAAAATAAAATAGGTTTTGTTTATTTAAATGCTTATTTTATATTTATTGTCCTTATGCCTATTAATTCTGTCCTCACAGTAATGATGGTAGGACACAAAAGGACGCAAAGTGCGGGTATAACTCAACAGTTCAGGCAGCATCTCTGGTGAACATGGATAGGTGATGTTTTGGCTGGGGCCCTCCTACAGACTGATTGTAGGGGGAGAGATGAGAGGCAGGACCTGTGTGGCAGGTAATAGGTGGGCATAGGCAAGGGTGTTTTTGAAGGCAGGACATATTTAATCTACGAACTTGGAGGCATTGTCTGTCACCGATTCGATAAATAATATGGGCTGTCGGATTAACATGTACCTGAAGCAGAATACATAAAAGCAAAACTTTCTTCCGGGAAACAAATTGAAATTGATCATTTGTGACATAGGTTTGTAGGGAAGAAATATTTCACAGCAAGTGCAACACCCGCAAATCATTTACCAGAAAGGATTTTCATTCTCTGTCATAATGTAAATATAATGGCACGATGGTGCAGCAGTAGAGTTGCTGTCTTACAGTGTTTGAGACCCAGCCACGATCCTGACTATGGGGGCTGTCTGTACGGAGTTTGTATGCTCTCCCCGTTGTAGATTGGTGATTTCCTACTAACTAATTGTAGTGCTTGTTAGTAGTTGCTCCGCCTAATATGCGATTTATATTACCAAGAGCTTGCTTATGTAATTCAGTCTGAGTAGCTGTTAGATACTGTAATGTTCTGCAGACCAATGCAGAGTGGAGTTTAATAAATAAGTGTTGTATTTTGACGTGTGTACGACTCCACTCATTAAACCCGTGACCTGTGTGGGCTTTCTCAGCGAGCTTCTGTTTCCTCCCACACTCCAAAGAGGCACAGGCTGGTAGGTCAATTGGCTTTGGCAAAATTGTAAATTATCCCTAGTTTGTGTAAGATGGCGATATGGTGCGGGGATCACGGGTCGCGGCGCAACCTCCGTGGGACCGAAGGGCCTGTTTTCGTGTTGTATCACTAAACTAACACTAAATTGCCGATTGCTTTGCCCAACACCTCCGCTCGGTTCGCAATAACCAACCTGATCTCCCAGTGGCTCAGCACTTCAACTCCCCCTCCCCATTCCGAATCTGACCTTTCTGTCCTGGGCCTCCTCCATGGCCAGAGTGAGGACCACCGTAAATTGGGAGGAGCAGCGCCTCATATTCCGCTTTCGTAGTTTACACCCCAGCGGTATGAACATCGACTTCACCAATTTCAGGTAGTCCCTGCTTTCTCCTTTCCCCCCCCCCCCCCCCCCCCCCCCCCCCCCCCCCCCTCCCCCCCCCCCCTCCTCCCACCCTCCCCCCCCCCCCCCCCCCCCCCCCCCCACCCCCACCCCACACGAGTCTGAAGAACTGGGCATCTCGACCCCTCCCCCACCCCCACACCCTTGCAATCACCCGGCCTTGCATCACCCGGCGCGGCGTTAATGGCCGCGGGGCAATAGTCATCGCCCACCGGGGGCTCTGACTCTGACTCTGACATGCAGGGGAGAGGGAAGTGCAGCGGAGAGATAGGTTTTTTTGCCTTCCATCACAGCGAGGAGGAGATGCGCTGTGATGGATCTGTGGTAAATTGTGTTGTGTCTTGGGTCTTTTTTTTCATGTGTGTATGACTGCAGAAACAACATTTCATTTGAGCCTCTATGAGGTTCAAGTGACAAATACATTGTATTGTGTGTATTGTGTATTGTGTATTTCCATCGCTCCGCAGATGCTGCCTCACTCGCTGAGTTTCTCCAGCATTTTTGTCTACCTTCGATTTCCCAGCATCTGCAGTTCCTTCTTAAATAAATTAATTTACTGATCCTATTATTGTGTTAATGTAAAAATAAAAAATCATGGATATAGGGGTAGAAACATTTTCTCTGCTTTTCTCTCCCTCTCTCCCCATTAATTGTGCAATTTAAACAATCGTAAAAATATTCCCAAGTGTTGGTGATACTATTTATTATCAGATGATTGGGGTGAGAGATTGCAACCTTCACGTGGTCCGCCCTGTTTCAACTAATGCAATCAACCCGACTTGCACAAACAAGATCAAATAGAACAAGTTGACCTACAACTTTAGACTGTGCACGCCATACGCACAAAGAAGAAGATCAGATGATTTGTTGTTGGTGCTTGAAAAAAATGGTTGCAATCAGCTAAGGTTTTATTAGACAGGACTCAAACAGTGCCGTAGCACAAAGTAGGAAATTAAACAAGATGAATGAAAGGTTGTTGAAGAATAATGGGGCATATTCAATCATGGGCAAAACTGGGAAAAAAATGATTTTTCAGACAATCAACCCTTTGATGAACATACTGAATATTCATCAAGGTGCCCTGTCATTTTCATTCTGCTTTCAAGTTCAAATCTCATCCGGTCAGTCATATTAATTCTGTCAGATCCTACAGCTATAATTAGGCAGTGTTTATTAGCACAGTTAATTGCTTCCTTTGAAAACCAAACATCGTGATGAAATAGTAATTATGAAGAAGTTGGAACTGCACAAGAATTTAAGATCAACCAGGTTACAGAACCAACAGAGTTTGTTTTTGGGATACCATCAGGTAAACCTAAAGGGCGGCACGGTGGCGCAGGGGGAGAGTTGCTGTCTTACAGCACCAGAGACCTGGGTTCGATCCTGACTACGGACGCTGACTGTGTGGAGTTTGTACGTTCTCCCTGTGACTGCGTGGGTTTTCTCAGGGAGCTCCGCTTTCCTCCCACAATCCAAAGACAACGGATTTTTGGTTAATTGGCTTCTGTAAATTAGCTCTAGTGTTAGGATTAGAAGGCAAGATAAAAGAGAATTAGTGTACGGGTGATGAATGGTCGGCATGGACTTGGTGGGACAAAGGGCCCGTTTACATGCTATGTCCCTGAACTAATAGCTAGACCTTTCGATAGTGAAGAAATATGTCAAAGGACCCAGTCAAGTTGCTAGGGTCCTTTTATATTTATTGAACAAATGACACAAGCAACATGATAACTCCCTGTGATAATGGAAATTTGGAGCATTCCTAATATTCTTTGGAAAAGATTTGTCATTTTGAAAGATCCCCCTCACTGACCTAGTGACTGGTTTCATCAGCATTCAACTGGACATCTTAGCTTGTAGTTATCATACATGTATTTGAAGTCATGGGCGTATGGCCATTGTCAACAGGCCCACAGAGCGGTATCTGTAATAGTACTTTGTCTGAAGGTCAGGCTTTAAAAATTATCCAGAGCTGTCCAAAGTTATGTTAACCACTTTCCTGTTGCCACCTAAATACATTGTGCTATTGGCATCAACTTATTTTTTGCCAGCAACATCAACAAACAATAATTTTATTGTACGAAACGTACAATAAGATGTATGAAAGACCGATCCTGGACTGGACTCTGGACTCTGGTCCGGTCCACTAGGGGGGGGAATGGAGGAGTACGGCCAAAATATTTTGTGCCTTCCACCACAGTGAAGAATGCTGTGGTGGATGTTTATGTTACATGTTGTGTCCTGTTTATGCATTTTATTATTTTGTTAACCCATCTTTATGCTTTGTATGGAACTGATTTTTAAATTATGTAAAGCACTTTGGGGTCAATGAAAATTGACTATAAATGTGCTGTATAAATAAACTTATTATTATTATTATTATTATTATTATTACTATTACTATTATTATTATTATTATTATTATTATTATTATAGGACAATTTAGAATTTTACCAAGCCAATTAGCCCACAAACCTGCACGACTTTGATAAGATATGATACAATGCTAATGATATGATACGATGTACCTTTATTTATCCCAGGAGGGAAATTGATCTGCCAACAGTCATAAAAACACAAAATACATGAAACATGAAATTAAAGTTATGAGTTGAAAGATGTGCAAAGATTAGGGATGGGGGGAGGGGGGGGGAGGGGGGAGGGGGATGTGGTGGGCAGGGGTTGTGGCAAGGGGGGAGTCAGTACTCATTCTACCCCACGACAGAAGGGGAGGTTGTACACGTTGGTAGCCATAGGGAAGAAGGATCTCCTGTGGCGTTTCTGGCCTGCATCTTGGTGGGACCAGTTGGTTGCTGGATGCTCTGTACATGAATTCAACTCCACCCCCATGATGGAGCCAGTCTTCTGATGGTTTGTTGATCCTATTGGCATCCGCAGCCTTCGCCCTGCTGCCCCAGAACATGGCAGCATAGAAGACGGCACTGGCTACCACTGATTGGTAGAAAATCTGAGGCATCTTACTGCAGAACGTTGAAGGAACGGAACCTTCTCAAAAAGTACAGCCAGCTCCGTCCCATCTTGTACAGCCATCTCCGTCCCATCTCAACGTTCCTGGACCAGTCTGGTTTTTTCTGTTCCAGGTACACTCCAAGGTATTTGTACTCCCTGGTAAAACTGCATATCCACACCGTTGATGGAGACAGGGGTGGTCCTTCCTCTCCTAAAGTCCACCACCAACTCCTTAGTCTTGTCGGCGTTGTGCTGTAGGGAATTCAGCCCACAACACTCAACAAAAGCCGTTGACTACACCTCTGCGTTTAGCTCTCCTCCACTCACTGATGCAGCCCACAATTGCAGAGTCATCTAAAAACTTCTGCACGTGGCAGGAGACCGAGTTATATCTGAAATCCGAGGTGTAGATGGTAAATAGGAAGGAAGAGAGGACGGTCCCCTGTGGGGCCCCTGTGTTGCTCACTCCCAACTGTCCGAGACAGTTATGTAGCCTGTATCATATCGTATCGTATTGTGTGACTACAGGCTTTAAATCAAAAGTTTGTTTACCTCACATTTTCTCTAGCGATGGTGTACTCCATAAAAGTGTGAAGTTTAATAATTGCAATAAAAACATTGAAGTAAAGGCACAGAAATCTACAACGGTTAAAGTGTATGTACTGAAAAAAGCTGATGTACTAACCAAGACATGAAAGGATGAAAAGGATTAAACTATTTAAATGATAGTCTTGTACAGTACAATATAATAATGATCAGCTGTCCTGATGCATCATTCCCCCATTGTGCCTCAAGCATAAATCCCAAATAAAAATCTAATTTTCTCCTTTAAATGTTGTCTCCTCTATTGAAAAACTTAATCTAGATAATGACATTCTGAAAAAAGTGACAGCACATCTCTGGACACTGAAGTGTATCCAATGGGCCATTAAAAAGCCATTAATGGTTTATTTACAGGAATTAAAAAATGAATTACAAAAAGCATTGTCGGTTTTGCTGCGGGTATAAATTAGGAAAGTGACCTTGAACTACAGTGTACGCATGATATGAGACGCTGCCAACAATTAGGAGTTGCAAATAAAAGCAGAAAAATGTAAATATGCAGTGGATCTGTCAGCATCTCGACCGAGTGAATGAAAGGATAATATTTTGGGTGTTGTTGTGCTTCATCAGACCAGAATTCGTGATCACAAAGGCTTGTTATTTTTCAACATTTGGTGTTAAATGCTATATTTTTTAACCTACTTTTACAACCCATTAACAAATGGCAAGAATACATGAGTTTACTTCGGAGTCACGTGAGTGACTACGAGAAGAATATCCCGGTCACCAGCATGAGCGTCATTACGACGCTCGCACATGCGAAGCACCGGGACTGGCAGGGCCACGTCGCTCCTGCCAGCGGTAAGTTCAGGTAAGTTTGTATTTCTTACCCGCTTTTGATTTTTTGCAGGAACCTCTTGTTACAGAGGTTTCCTGTCCGATACTTCGCGAAGGCCAACGAGGGAAACCAGCTATGGGCTGTGGGGAAACCCCGGGTCCAGCCGCGGAAGCGGGTAGCTGGCGAATGTCTGGTTCACGATCCTAGTCACTGACAAGATGGTCAGTGACTTCCAGACACTGTGGTTCCCGGGGAGGGGAACTCCAGTAGCAATGCGGTGCCCAGACTGCAGTGGTCCCCAGGATACGGGGAAAAAAAAAACCGACCAGAATGGTCAGCCCGGGTTGCCGGGAGGGTTCCCCGCCGCGGTAATGTATTAAAATTATGGAGAGGATGCTCCATCTAGATACACGAGCAGGAGTTGTGTCAGCGCGGGCCTATAGGAGAGCCCGCACCAGCAGCGCCTTGAACAGGGCTCTGCTTAATGTTGATGCGGAGTCTCTGGCAGCGCGGGGGCCTATGGGGAGGCCCCCGCCAGCAGCACCTTGTAACAGGGCTGCTTAATGTATGGCAGCAGCACCTGTAGACGGGCTGCATAATGTCTCCCTCATGGAGGAGGTGAGGTTTACCGGGGCAGTTTAGTTCTGACCCTCAGGTTGGAGGTATTGCAGAGCAGCATACCCCAAGGCATGGAAGCTGCCGGGTCAGTATTAGTCTGACGACGAGGTCTATGCCAGCGTCGGGCCTATGTAGAGGCCGCCGCCAGCAGCGTCTTGTAGCAGGGTTGCTTAATGCATCCCTCTTGGAGACATTATGGCCGTGGGAGCATACCCCAAGGGATGAGGGGAACATGTCAGAGGTACCATTCCTGGCAGCAAGGTTGCCAGCCCAACACAATGCAGTGAACACTGCTATCAGGGGGGACATTAGAGCCAGCTGCCGAATCTTCTATTCAGGTAAGAACTATTCAACAGGCAAAAACCTGGAGGATTGAAGCACAAGCTGTTGGACCAATCAAGGCCAATGACGAGCAAAGCTTCATAGTTTCGGTGACAACGCACCCCACAACTTCATCGGGCAGTAAGCGGTTCACTGAAGCTGGTGGCAGCATGAAAGCTGGCCAGAGGTTCCAAGCTCTTTACAAGTTCTACTCTACAACTAAGGGACCACTTACAAGTTGGTAAGATTTACACTTGGTTGTACAAGACACAAATGATTAAGACATTGTTATCTACTTAGAGGCATCTAACCATGTAAAACTGGACAATACTAGCATTCCATGCAGGTTGGAATTGGGCCAGAATTATATCAAATAGATTTGTTGGTCATTGGGATTTACCTTTAGGTATTTATTGGCCTATAACTCCGCCCTGGGCAACAGATTGGAGTTAATAGAAACCTATAACAGCCTTGTTGTTATAAAGCAGCCTTCTATTCATTAAGACTAATTGGCAATGTAATAGCTGTGATTCAGGTGTGCAAGTGGGAGAACTGGCACCATGCTAATGGCAAACTCTAAAGTGCCATTTAAATCATTATTAACACATCTATACTATTACCAGCTAAAGCTACCAAAGTCACAATGATGGACAAACAGTATTCAGCATTGCTCCAGTAGTTGGTCAGTAAATATTTCAGTTATATTGCAAAATGACGCTAATGGCCCTAACGTGGGAAATTGTGAACGTCATCTCTAGTTTGGAGGTGGAGGAGATTTGCATGAGTTACCAATTCTTCAGTTATTGGTATCAACTATCTATAGACCCTACGTGCATTCTATGGGTTAAAGAGTGATTGAGCGAATATGCATAATCTGCATGCTCAACTTCAGGTTGATACACTATGATGGTGGCATATTTTAGTCACAAGGGTGGAATCAAGTAAAAGTATCCTGTAAGAGTTTACCTAATCTCATTTGCCACGGGAATATCTTCAAGTACAGATCATGACAACACAGTATTTATGAAATTCTGCTTCAATGAAACACCGAATATCGATATGTTGTTTTCATGCTTATTCACAGGTTGCAATAATATGTGGTATAACAGTGATGAAAGATACATTCTCGCTGCAAGGAGGAGGAATGGTCTTTTATGTCTTCCTCCATTTTGCCTCATCAGTCAGGTCTTCAAATAAAGTCATCAAGATCCCGCTTTAGGTTTTCCTACTGTCTGATTGGCCTATGCAGCTTTGATTCCCAATTTGTCGGGAATAATAATACAACCTTGTATGGTTATTCTAAACGTAAACCTTGCTGGTTCAGCCTGTGGCTTGGGAAATCAGCCGTTGCATGATAAAATCAATATAAGTTCTGCAGATTCTGAATAGACTGCCCCTACGGCTGGGGTGGCCACACCTATCCTTGTATGTGTTCACCTCAGAGTGATGGGATGGCACCAGAAAATCAGTGCATTTCTTCTTCAGGAGATGGGAAGCGTTTGTTTAATGCTCATGTTGCATTTAAAATGGTACAGGTTACTGACGTCTTGGAGATCATTTTAAATGGTCTTTTGAGAATAATTGAGTTATAGGGCCTTTAACTGTGCCAACGGGCCTTCCCATCATATACGCTGCTGCAAACGAGACCCACTCTGTCGGGTTCACCCCGGATATCGAGTTTGTAAAGAATATCTTTAACACAAGTTCTCTCAGGACAAGTACAATGCGGTATGCGATTATGACATTGTGTGAACACTATTTCACCAGGGGACTCCAGCTACATCTTTAGCTTAGGCCGGACCTCATAAGGTAGTTATCCTCCTGGCGCTGGTTTAGCGCAACAGGTTCAGTCACTACATAATTGCGACAAGACATGATGATTACATCTGTAAATAATATATAATATTTATGTTTATAATTTACTTAAGCAGAGCAGATGGGGTGTCAGGTCTCAAAATAGTTCAAGGCATACCCAGGGACCTTTGGTTAAGTGAGGGCACACATATACAACAATACGTCAAGGTCACCAAGAGCCTTCGAGGTTCTGAACTAGCAATGCTTGTTAGTTACAAAAAACGTTATAAGAACGTATCTGTTCAGATCATTTCCAGGTGATAAAACGGAGTTTGATTTATGCAGGAGTAGATACTGATTTCCAGATCTCACTCCACCAGGGTTGCTACAACATCAGCAGCAAGGGTTATTTACGTTCCGCTGGATCACATCCTAACGGCTGCAGCATGGTCAAACGAATGAATTTCCAAACATTTTATAATAACCCATTGCCAGACCAGGGTTATTTGTCAATTCTATTTTACGTTCTAGTTATAGTTTCCATCCGGATGAGAGGTGTGACTATTATGATTACTTCATTCAACAGCATCAGCATGTTTTAAATCTATGTCATGACTGTATACATTATGAATGTTTCCCCCATTTGTTAATGAAGCAGTTGTGGTTGTGTAGACTCGGCATGAAATCACAGAGCTTTGAAATCTTCACGTAACTCCTCATAAAATAAAGATCAAATTCAAACTGGTAAGTTCTCGTTTAATCTTACTATTTTTCTGTTCAGAGATACATGGTGGAAACAGTCCCTTTGGCCCACCGAGTCCGTACCAACCGGCGATCCCCGCACATTATCACAACCCTACACGCACGAGGGACAATTTTACATTTATTGCCAAGCCACACAATCTACAAACCTCGACGTCTTTGGAACTGCAGTTGTACAGGGTCTTGGTGAGACCACACTTGGAGTATTGTGTACAGTTTTGGTCTCCAAATCTGGGGAAGGACATTATTGCCATAGAGGGAGTGCAGAGAAGGTTCACCAGACTGATTCCTGGGATGTCAGGACTGTCTTATGAAGAAAGACTGGATAGACTTGGTTTATACTCTCTAGAATTTAGGAGATTGAGAGGGAATCTTATAGAAACTTACAAAATTCTTAAGGGGTTGGACAGGCTAGAGGCAGGAAGGTTGTTCCCGATGTTGGGGAAGTCCAGGACAAGGGGTCACAGCTTAAGGATAAGGGGGAAATCCTTTAAAACCGAGATGAGAAGAACTTTTTTCACATAGAGAGTGGTGAATCTCTGGAACTCTCTGCCACAGATGGTAGTCGAGGCCAGTTCATTGGCTATATTTAAGAGGGAGTTAGATGTGGCCCTTGTGGCTAAGGGGATCAGAGGGTATGGAGAGAAGGCAGGTACGGGATACTGAGATGGATGATCAGCCATGATCATATTGAATGGCGGTGCAGGCTCGAAGGGCCGAATAGCCTACTCCTGCACCTAATTTCTATGTTTCTATGGAGTGTGGGAGGAAATCAAAGATCTCAGAGAAAGCCCATGCAGGTCACAGAGAGAATGTGTAAATTCTGCACAGACAAGCACCCGTAGTCAGGATCAAACCCGGTTTTCACGCGTTGTAAGGCAGTAGCTCCAACGCTGGGTCACCATGCCACCCGTTTGAAGATACACTTACATTCAATTACGGCTCATGGATAGGAACAACCCTATAATTTATACACAACTAATGAAGTGCTTAACAACATTAAATAATGAAAAACATTTGCTAATCTGACTGCAGAGTGTGAGTAATTTTAATGGAGAGGATGAGCATCATATTTAAAAAGCACTTTACCTATGCTGGCCATTTTAAATTTGGCATCTCTGTTTTAGTGAGCTCAATTATATATTTAAAAAAATCAAAATAAACTTTATTCCGAATTTAAAATATATTCAAAAGAAGAACTATGCAAAAATTATTCCAACGTTCCTAGCAGGCTAAACGCACATTCATTAATATTGTGTAGTTCATCACAGTAGGAAGGAACTGCAGATGCTGGTTTAAACCGAAGATAGACACAAAATGCTGGAGTAACTCAGAGGGACGGGCAGCATCTCTGGAGAGAAGGAATGGGTGACGTTTCGGGTCGAGACCCTTCTTCAGACTGCAGTTCCTTCCTTCAAACTGAAGAAGGGTCTCGACCCGAAACGTCACCCATTCCTTCTCTCCAGAGATGCTGATGCCTGTCCTGCTGAGTTACTCCAGCATTTTGTTTCTTTCTTCGAACTATCATTATACCTGGCGCACTTGCCACTCATGTTGCCCTCTGGGGTGATATCCCCTCCCTCGATTGACACTCCCTGCCCCCCAATGTCCAGCAGCGGAAGGACCCTGGACTGAGGTCCTCCCCCAAAGAGCCTTGGTGTTGGCTGCACCAAGCTTCAGTGCATCCCTCAGCACATACTCCTGCAGTCTGGAACAGGCCTGTCGGCAACATTCCCCGATGCACATCTTGCTTTTCTTGGAGATCAACACATTTCAGCCACACCAAAGAGCATCTTTCACCGAGGTGATGACCTTCCAGCAGCACGAGACGATCGTCTCCGATATATGTTGCATCTAAATACCATATTTCGCTCTACCAACCAGAAATGATCTTCAAGGTATTTATCTGATCCTAATTCACCCCAAATTTCTATGTGTTTAATGCCCGACAAGTTGGCTCTGACATGATAGCTTTACATTTTGTAATCTTGACTTCAAATCATTAAATGACAGCAATTGTTTAAAATGTTTCTCTTCGACCTCGCATCTTGCAGCTTTTTTCTAAATATCTTCGTCTTCACCTACTGTGGATCAATCACAACTAGGAAGTCTGGAGATGCAGTTATAGGCAGTCTTTATTTAATCAACACAAGCACACAATGGAGCATCTCTGAGGAGAATTGCTTAGATCATCGGAATGCACAGATTTTTATACACACTGGGGACAAAGAAAATAAGTGATAGTTGACAGATAATGTTAGGACTATATATGGGTATTGTCATTGAATAGGGGATTACTTTAACCGAACCTTTAGCTCTCCCCGAGATAGACACAGAATGCTGGAGTACTGTCTTCGGTGTGAACCAGCATCTGCAGTTCCTTCCTGCACACTTTAGCCCTCACCCTTACATGCACCGGGCCAAAATCTCTTTCTTCTTTAAAGCATACCACATCCTTGAGACATTTGTAACGTGTTCTCATCCATCTATCCCCCTCGGCTTTATTTCAAATTCTTAAGGTCGCTTAGCCATTGACATTTTTGACCCCTTTTGTCTACTTTTGTCTAAATGTCCCTGGATGGAATGAACAAACAGTACTGAATGCTATACCCTTGTTCCTGATTCCTGGGATGTCAGGACTCTCTTATGAAGAAAGACTGGATAGACTTGGTTTATACTCTCTAGAATTTAGGAGACTGAGAGGGGATCTTATAGAAGCTTACAAAATTCTTAAGGGGTTGGACAGGCTAGATGCAGGAAGATTGTTCCCGATGTTGGAGAAGTCCAGGACAAGGGGTCACAGCTTAAGGATAAGGGGGAAATCCTTTAAAACTGAGATGAGGAGAATTTTTTTCACACAGAGTGGTGAATCTCTGGAACTCTCTGCCACAGAGGGTAGTCGAGGCCAGTTCATTGGCTATATTTAAGAGGGAGTTAGATGTGGCCCTTGTGGCTAAGGGGATCAGAGGGTATGTAGAGAAGGCAGGTACGGGATACTGAGTTGGATGATCAGCCATGATCATATTGAATGGCGGTGCAGGCTCGAAGGGCCGAATGGCCTACTCCTACACCTAATTTCTATGTTTCTATGTTCCTGGTCTACTGAAACTCTAATTATTGTCAAGTGTCCCAGCAGGCTTTGTCAAATTGCATTCACATGTGTTTTAATAGTGTAGACAATACTTTAAAATCTGTAGCTTATACTGTACGTTTAGTTGGCTCAACATGGTGGCACAGCGGTAGAGTTGCTGCTTTACAGCGCCAGTGACCTGGGTCCTGACGGAGTCTGTACGGAGTTTGTACGTTCTCCCCGTGACGTGCGTGGGTTTTCAGCGGGATCTCTGGTTTCCTCCCATACTCCAAACTCCAAAGACGTACAGATTTGTAGGTTCATTTGCTTGGTATAATTGTAAATTGTCCCTAGTATGTGTAGGATAGTGGTAGTGTGCAGGTATTGCTGGTCGGCATGGACTCAGTGGGCCGAAGGACCTGTTTCAGCGTTGTATCTGTCAACTAAACTAAACTAATGCAAGTCAAACAATGAGCGATTCTACACACTCAAGTTATCATATAAAGTTGTGATGAACGTGGTATATGAATATTAGAGGCTTGTGCTTGTGATTAGTATGTTTCTAAAACCTACCTCCCAAAAACCTGTATCTAAGAGTGATAGAACCTAAGACGACCAGGTTTAGTGTTAATCTTGGTCTGATTGTTCTCCTGTAAAGTGTTGTGGGACATGTTATTCTATTAAGGGCACTCAATTCTATTCTGTTAATTGCTTTTGTTCTTGTCTTGTGCTCATGAGCTTGCTGTATATATTGGAGCATATTTGTACACTTGGGGCATGTTATGTAGTCGCTGGCTTTGACAGCAATGTAACTTGGAATAGTTAAAGGGAGAGCAGTTATCTGCTGTGGTTATTTTAATAATGTTATACACAGGGAGAGAACCTTTTCTCCGGTTCACCGGTTCCTCGCTCCCCTCCATTGAGACTGTCCAAAGCAAACGCTGTCTGCGGAGGGCGCTCAGCATCGCCAAGGACTTCTCTCACCCCAACCATGGACTGTTTACCCTCCTACCATCCGGGAGGCGCTACAGGTCTCTCCGTTGCCGAACCAGCAGGTCGAGGAACAGCTTCTTTCCGGCGGCTGTCACTCTACTCAACAACGTACCTCGGTGACTGCCAGTCACCACCCCCCCCCCCCCCCCCCCCCCCCCCCCCCCCCACTTATTATTATTTATTCAAATCGTTTGCTATGTCACTCTTCCAGGGAGATGCTAAATGCATTTCGTTGTCTCTGTACTGTACACTGACAATGACAATTAAAATTGAATCTGAATCTGAATCTTTTCTCCCATTGCTAAACAATACAACAACATGCACCTTTAGGAAGTAAAACATTTCAAGCTGTGTCTAAGCAGCATTAGTTTAGAGATACAGCACACAAACAGTCCCTTCGGCCCACTGAGACTGCACCGATCCGCGATCCCCGCACACCAACACTATCCTACACACATTGGGGACAATTTACAATTTTACCAAGCCAATTAACGTACAAACCTGTATGTCTTTGGAGTGTGGGAGGAAAGAGAAGCACCCAGAGTAAACCCACGCAGATCATGGAGAGAATGTACAAACTCCGTACAGACAAGCACCCGTAGTCAGGATCAAACCCGGGTCTCTGCCGCTGTAAGGCAGCAACCCCACGACTGCACCACCATACCGCCTGTGTTGTAAATAATACAACAACTTGCACCTTTAGCAAATAGAGTCATAGAGTGTGGAAACAGGCCCTTCGGCCCAACTTGCCCACACCGGCCAACATGTCCCAGCTACACTAGTCCCACCTGCCTGAGCTTGGTCCATATCCCTCCAAACATGTCCTATCCATGTACCTGTCTAACTGTTTCTTAAACATTGGGATAGTTCCAGGCTCAACTACCTCCTCTAGCAGCTTGTTCCATACACCCACCACCCTTTGTGTGAAAAGGTTACACCTCGGATTTCTATTAAATCTTTCCCCCTTCACCTTGGACCTGTGTCCTCTGGTCCTTGATTCCCCTACTCTGGGCAAGAGATTGTGTGCATCCATCCTCTCATGAGGAATAAAACATTAATAAAACATTGCAAACTTTGTCAAAGAAGCATTATTAAAGACAATTTGAGGCCAAGCTAGCTAAGGTAATAACAAATATATGCAGGAAGGAACTGCAGATGCTGGTTTAAAACAATGATAGACACAAAAAGCTGGACTAACTCAGCAGGACAGGCAGTATCTCTGGAGAGAAGGAATGGTTGACATTTCAGGTTGAGACCCATCTACAGACTAGTTAGGGAAAAAAGGAAACGAGGGAGATAGACGATGATGTTGAGAGACAAAGAACAATGAATGAAAGATATGCAAAAATGTAACGGTAATAATAATAATAATAATAATAATAATAATAATAATAATAATCTTATTGATATAGCACATTTTTAGTCAACTTGCATTGACCTCAAAGTGTTTAACATAATTACATTACATTTACACACAGGCAAAGGTGGGTGAAGTGTCTTGCCCCAAGGACACAACGACAGTATGCACTCCAAGCGGGATTCGAACCGGCTACCTTCTGGTCGCCAGCCGAACACTTAGCCCATTGCGCCATCTTGTCGATGATAAAGGAAAGTCCATTGTTAGCTGTTGGTTGGGTGACAGCGAGACTTGGGTGGGGGAAGGATAGAGAGAAAGGGAATGCCAAGGTTATTTGAAGTTAGATAAATCAATATTCATACGCTTGGAGATAATAGAAATGGCCAAGTTGAAAATAAATTAACTTTTTAAAAGTGTGGGGGGGTGTGTGGTCCTGAGGGTGGCTTTTTTTTCTTTCGGAGAGAGGTGACTACAAAAACTACTGCCTGAGGCAGTGGTGGAAGCGGTCACTGAGGCACAAAGTCCAATGTACCACAAGTAAATATTTGCACAATTGCCTCAAGCAGACCATTACCATGCACCTTAAGAAAGATGATGCTTTATGAAGTGCTGTTTACTCTGTTTATTAGATGCATTCACTATTTCCTTCTCGGAAGGAGCTAAATTTTAAGAAAAGTTTCTAATCCAGGTTCTAAAACCAGCTTTAGTCCTTTGTTAGCAAAAGTGAAACACCTAATACAGTAAAGCCTTGTTATTATGGACCTCCAATGTAACGGATTTCAGTTATTGCAGACAAACCATATGTTTAAGGTGAAGGGGAAAAGATTTAATAGGAAACTGAGGGGTAACTTTTACACACATAAAAACCTTTTCACACATGCCAAATGGTGTATGGAACAAGTTGACAGAGGAGGTAGTTGTAGCTGGGACTATCCCATTATTTAAGAAACAATTAGACTGATACATATATAGGACAGGTTTGGAGGGATTTGGGCCAAATGTGTAGTGCAGATGGGATATGTAGGTCGGTAATTTGGGCTGAAGGGATTGTTTCTATGCTGTATCACTTTAAAGGTCTGTGACCGACAGAAATTCACCGCCAGGCCGGGCCGCCGACCCCAACCCCGGGCCCACTCCGCCACCCAAGCCGTATCTACTCTGCCGCTACCGTTGGCCCGCACAGCTTCCTCGGTCACTTCAGGGCCACGCCAGCCCCCGCCAATACCGCTGACCCTTAACTGCTCTCCTTCCACCCGTGGGCCGTGACCAACGACTCCGCCGATCCTCGCCTCTTCCCCGGCCGCCTACCCACCTGAATCCCAGGCCCAATTCTGGGTGGAGAGTCTGAAGAAGGGCTTCAACTCAAAACGTCAAATGTTCTCCAGATTCGCTGCATGACCCACTGTGTTACTCCAGTGCGTGCATGTAAGCAGCATGTGCAGTTCTTTGTTTCTACTACTTATATAGGGAGGTTTCACGGCAGTCGGGTCAGGACCCATGACCCGTACTGTTGCTATGCTACTCCAAATGGAGTACATGCGATGTACTGCAGGTAGGCACTTACCATTGTTTCCAGCGTAGCGGGTCCATTAAAACCCGCCGAAAATGTCAATTTTTACGCTGCAAATAATTATGGAAATCGGGATAAGCGTGTGGGCCATTTAGCCTACTTCAGAATTCCAAAAGTGAGGAGAAATGACGGTAGATAGAAGTGAGAGCAGAAGGGACAACAACAGACAGAGTGCTTAGCGAACATTGGCCGTTTGCTCAACACATTTCATCAACTAAGGCATTATTTGTGTTTTTTCTTGATTTCTTTGGCATCTAAAAAGTTTCAGAAGTGATAAATCTGGCTGTAAATGTTTTTAAATCGCCCATGGTTCTCGTGGGTTTTTACATACAAAATGAAAACGCATCTGAAGAAAAATTTATAGCCAGATTGAGACTTTTTAGATACCCAAGGAATCAAGAAAAAACACTAATAATGCCTTACTGTTGATGAAATGCAGTGAGCAAACGCGATAATTCCGATATTTTCAATTCCGATATCTGCACGGCCAATGTTTACCAAGCACTTTAGCTGTTGTTGTCCCTTCAGCTCTCGCTTCTCTTTACCTTCATTTCACTTCACGTTTGGAATTCTAAAGTTGGGTACATGTCTCTCACATTTACCCCGACTTCCACAATTTTTTTCAGCGTAAAAATTCAACCTTTTGGCGGTTTTTAACAGGTGGGAAAGTACGCATTTCTAGAATTAATAACATATACCGGAAGTGACGGATGTCCTCCAGATGGATTGAGTGGCTCCGTGCCTCAAGCCCTATGACCCAGTGACCTTGCGTGCAACCCCCCTATAGTGGTACGCTATTATTCGGTTATCTCTTACTCTGTTATAACGGACAGTTGTCAATAATAGACACCATCCCCCCCCCCCCCCCCCCCCCCCCCGAACCCCATTGTCCTTCATCACAACGATTTACTGTACATGCTTCAGACAAATCCAAGGGACAAGTCAAAACAAAATATGTAGGTGATCTAATTTTGGTGTTTTGGGCTTCCGTGGAGAAGAAGATATTGATCACTTTTACAACAAGTTTTCACTCGGAAAAATCGGCACAGGTCCCACTATCTGGTCCCTTCAGCTTGAGAAGAGAACAAATCCCCATGACTACTACAGATAACGACCCTATAAGGGGCATGTTAAGTGGCTTATCTGACAATGGCAGGAAAAATGCAGAATTGACAGTCCGATGTATTATTGATTGGCAGAGCATTAGAGTAATTACGGTGACTTTTACACAGGAAAGATAAATTGCTCAAAAAGTTTAGTGCCAGTTGTAGCGCAGTTAGACCAAAAAGTACAGCATTGATTAAGAGTCACACATGGCGTTTATGGGGCATAACACTGATTGGTATTCTCCTTCCCACTGCATTGGAATATTCAGCGGCCTGTGACATTCTAACGTAATATCAGTACAGTGGTTTGTTGTCAGATGAACACAGAAGTCAATAAGGATTGCAAAAAAGTCACCAACAGCTTCAAGAGGGGAATGAGTAGGAAGGAACTGCAGACCGAAGATAGACACACATTGCTGGAGTAACTCAGCGGGACAGGCAGCATCTCTGGAGAGAAGGATGGTTTACATTTCGGGTCGAGACTTTCAGCAACTGGGACTTTCAGACTGAAAGTCACGGTCTTAAAGATAGCGAGTCAAGGGATATGGGAAGAAGGCAGGAACGGGGTACTGATTGTGGATGATCAGCCATGATCACATTGAATGGCGGTGCTGGCTTGAAGGGCCAAATGGCCGACTCTTGCACCTATTGTCTATTGTCTATTGAAAGGGAAACGTAAGATAAAGACAATGATGTAGAGAGATATAGCACACATGAAAGACATGCAAAAATAGCAATGATGATAAAGGAAACGGGCCATTGTTAACTGTAGCTAGGTGTGAATGAAAGCTGGTGTTACTTGTGTGGGGGAGGGATGGAGAGGGATGGGTTACGTGAAGGTAGAGAAATCAAATTCATACCACTAAGCTGCCCAAACAAAATGTGAGATGCTGTTCCTCCAACTTGTGTTTGGCCTCACTCTGACAATGGAGGAGACCTAGGGCAGAAAGGTCAGTGTGGGAATGGGAAGGAGAATTAAAGTGTTTAGCAACCGGGATCAGGTCGGTACAAATGGACTGAACAAAGATGTGCATGGATCGCTGGATGACAGGGACTCAGTGGGCTGATCTATCTCTCCCTCCTAACCCCATTCTCCCGCCTTCTCCCCATAACCTCTGACACCCGTACTAATCAAGAAATGATGGGCAAAGTTATTTAAACTTACCAAATAGTGAACGACCTGGATGGAGTGAAAGTGAAGAGGATGTTTCCACTCCTATGAGAATCTAGGACCTGAAGCCATAGCTTCAGAATAAAAGGACATACCTTTAAAAAGGAGACAAGAAGAAATGTCTTTAGAGGGTGGTGAATTTGTGGAATTTATTGCCACATAAGGCTATGGAGGGGCCTTCTGTCAAGTCAATGGATATTGTTAAGATTGACAGATTAAGTAGGGTATCAGGAGTTATGGGCAGGAGAATGGAGTTAAGAGGGCAAGATAGATCAGCCATGATTGAATGGCAGAGTAGACTTGTTGGGCCGAATGGCCTAATCTGCTTCTAGAACCCATGAACTTATGACCCTCACATTGCCTGGGGTCATTCTCAGCTGGAGTTATGATGGTGAGAGGGGAGGTGTTCTCATTCCTGGAGGTCTTGTTGCCGGCTCCTGTCCTGTGTGACGAATGGATCAGGCAGATGCACAGTCTCTTGCCCAGAGTAGGGGGATCAAGAACAAGAGGTCTAAGGTAAGGGGGGGAAAGATTTAACAGGAACCTGAAGGGTAGCTTTTTCACACATAGGGTGATGGGTGTATGGAATGAGCTGCCGGAGGAGGTAGTTGAGGCAGGTAGTATCGCAATGTTTAAGAAACATTTATCCCAAGTACATGGTTAGAATAGGTTTAGAGGGATATGGGCAAACACAGGCAGCTGGGATCAGTATAGATGGGCCATGTTGGTCACTGTGGGCAAGTTGGGCCGAAGGGCCTGTTTCCACACAGTATGACACTCTAACCCTATGGCCAGGGGTTTTCTTCCCCACATAGATTGCAATACTCTTTGCAATGTTTGGCCCAGTGGACTTCATGCTTGCAGTTCCTCTATAGATAGATGTCTTGCACTGGGTTGCCATGTGTTCAAATTTGCCTTAGTTACAGCACACCCTAGGCTGACCTGGAGTATTGCGCACATTATTGGTCTCCTAATCTGAGGAAAGACATTCTTGCCATAGAGTACAGAGAAGGTTCACCAGACTGATCCCTGGGATGTCTGGACTTTCATATGAAGAAAGACTGGATAGACTTGGCTTGTACTGGTTAGAATTTAGAAGATTGAGGGGGGATCTTATAGAAACTTACAAAATTCTTAAGGGGTTGGACAGGCTAGATGCAGGAAGATTGTTCCCGATGTTGGGGAAGTCCAGAACAAGGGGTCACAGTTTAAGGATAAGGGGGAAATCTTTTAGGACCGAGATGAGGAAAAAATCGTTCACACAGAGAGTGGTGAATCTCTGGAATTCTCTGCCACAGAAGGTAGTTGAGGCCAGTTCATTGGCTATATTTAAGAGGGAGTTAGATGTGGCTCTTGTGGCTAAAGGGATTAGGGGGTATGGAGAGAAGGCAGGTACAGGATACTGAGGTGGATGATCAGCCATGATCATATTGAATGGTGGTGCAGGCTCGAAGGGCCGAATGGCCTACTCCTGCACCTATTGTCTATGTTTCTATGTTTCTATGACCTGCAGGGAACCATTGTCTACTTAATCTCACCTTCATTATTGTCCTGAGAGGTCATTCTTGATGATCACTGCTTCTTGTCATCTTTGCCTAATTTCCATGCTATGGATTTATGAGGAGTAACTGTGACTGTGTTATAGAAACATAGAAACAGAGAAATTAGGTGCAGGAGTAGGCCATTCGGCCCTTCAAGCCTGCACCGCCATTCAATATGATCATGGCTGATCATCCAACTCAGTATCCCGTACCTGCCTTCTCTCCATACCCTCTGATCCCCTTAGCCACAAGGGCCACATCTAACTCTCTCTTAAATATAGCCAATGAACTGGCCTCGATTACCCTCTGTGGCAGAGAGTTCCAGAGATTCACCACTCTCTGTGTGAAAAAAGTTCTTCTCATCTCGGTTTTAAAGGATTTCCCCCCCATCCTTAAGCTGTGACCCCTTGTCCTGGACTTCCCCAACATCGGGAACAATCTTCCTGCATCTAGCCTGTCCAACCCCTTAAGAATTTTGTAAGGATCCCCTCTCAATCTCCTAAATTCTAGAGAGTATAAACCAAGTCTATCCAGTCTTTCTTCATAAGACAGTCCTGACATCCCAGGAATCAGTCTGGTGAACTGTCTCTGCACTCCCTCTATGGCAATAATGTCCTTCCTCAGATTTGGAGACCAAAACTGTACGCAATACTCCAGGTGTGGTCTCACCAAGACCCTGTACAACTGCAGTAGAACCTCCCTGCTCCTATACTCAAATCCTTTTGCAATGAAAGCTAACATATCATTCGCTTTCTTTACTGCCTGCTGCACCTGCATGCCTACCTTAAATGACTGGTGTACCATGACACCCAGGTCTCGCTGCATCTCCACCTTTCCCAATCGGCCACCATTTAGATAATAGTCTGTTTTGCCGTTTTTGCCACCAAAATGGATAACCTCACATTTATGGACATTATACTGCATCTGCCAAACATTTGCCCACTCACCCAGCCTATCCAAGTCACCTTGCAGTCTCCTAGCACCCTCCTCACAGCTAACACTGCCCCCCAGCTTAGTGTCATCCGCAAACTTGGAGATATTGCCTTCAATTCCCTCATCCAGATCATTAATATATATTGTAAATAGCTGGGGTCCCAGCACTGGTCAAAGGGGATGATATCAAGCTGACTGCTCCTTGAATCCACTTCCAAAATTTGGGTTCCATTAACTTGAATGGAGCTGAACTTTGAACGATCAATGCCAATGGCTACAAATGCATATCAATGATTCAATTATACTTTATTGTCACATGTGCCTAACAACAGTGAAATGCTTTGTTTTGCGTAAAACCCGATAAAATCATACAGCAGACCTCACCAAGGCAGTTCAAAAGAGTCGCCATGTTTCTGGCACCAACAAAGTTACACAATGTTCACCAAACAGATGGGCAGGTGCAATAAATTTATATCCAGCCATATCTAATTCATCCATTATTTCCAACTGTTCTGAATTCTGTCATTTAGCCAATCTAGCATTCCAGCACCTCCAGCACTTTGTGCTTGATGCAAGATTCCAGCATCTGCAGTTCCTTGTGTCTACATTTGGCCAATCTGATTGATTGCACTGTTACCTTTAGATTTCAGGTGAAAGTATATGGGCTGTGTCACCTGGACAGGTAGATTTGTGGATTAGTAAAGAGCTTTAAAAGCTGATGGTGAACACTTCTAAAGCAGGGATACAAATGGTGTTATAATGTGTTTCCAGATAATAAAGGCAACATTTGCTGATTTGGTCATTGACATCCATTTTTAGTTTATTTTATTTTACAGATACACCGCAGAAATAGGTCCTTCGGCCACCAGAGTCCGCGCCTACCAGCGATCCCCACATATTATCACTATTTTGCACACACTCGGGACAATTATTTTTACCATTTTCCAAGCCAATTTTACCTACAAACTGTACGTCTTTGGAGTGTGGGAGGAAACCAAAGATCTCAGAGAAAACCCACGCGGTCACGGGGAGAACGTACAAACTCCATATAGACAGCACTAGTCATAAAGGATCGAACCTGGGTCTCCGGCATTGCAAGCGCTGTAAGGCAACAACTCTACTGCTGCCCCACCGTGGCCGCCCAAATCAGCTCACTATGTTCCACTTTTTACAAATGCACAACTGGTTTAATGGAAAGTACTGCTGTAACACTTTTATTCAGCAATTTAGATAAAGGTTATGACATTCTTCTCTGTAGCTGTCCTTCCTAAAAATGCTTTTCTAATTAACTTAAGCTCTGAGAGCCCTCTTGGCATGGAATGGCATGTTAAGTAACGACTGGGCAGAGCTCTGAAATCAAGCTTTAGATCAGGGAAACAATTGCACAGCTGTGGTTCGACCCTTAACCTTCTAAGTCGTTTGAATGACAGGGTTGCGAAGAATATCTGAAGTTATCAATATAACATCTGACAAGCCAGGATGAGCATTCAAATGAGGCCGTAAACTTTGGACTGCATTTCGCACAATCCTGTTATTTTACCTGCAATTTGGATTGGATTTGAATAGTAAGCATTTATAAAAGGTTCAAAGTACATCATTCCAAAAATTCTGATATAACATTAATTTTTAAGGATCACCTTTATCCTATCTGCAATTATCACTTTTAACAAGGATTTTCATCCCAGTTTAGACATCTGTAGCAGATTAGGGTGCTTGGATTTAGCACTGGGTACATGGATAATATGGTTTTCATTTCATGTTACAAATACCCCCAATGTTTAATACCACGGCACGGTGGCGCTGCAGTAGTGTTTGTACGTTCTCCCCGTGACCTGCGTGGGTTTTCTACGGGTGCTCTGGTTTCCTCACACACTCTAAAGACATACAGGTTTGTAGGCTAATTTGCTTGGTAAAATTATAAATTGTCCCTAGTGTGTGTAGGATAGAGTTAGAGTGCGGGGATCGCTGGTCGGTATGGACGCGGTGGGCCGAAGGGCCTGTTTCTGCACTGTATCTCTAAACTAAAAAAGAACCAGCATGTAGTTTTTACTATTAAGTGAAACATTACTGCATGCGATGATGAGCACTGTGTAGATACTAATGGGGCCATTGCCAAGAGCACCAGACTAGAAATTATAGACAGGCAATTATCTCTGTGCTTAGATTAGTGACATGACTCGGGGCTCATCATAGATTCCACCATTTGTGTAAACCAGCATCTGCAGTTCATTCTTTCTACACTTTCCAAGCTTGCATTGTCATGTTTGTCATTGTCACACAGAAAGTGGTGCTGATTTTCAAGAGAATGGTAGAATGGATGAAGCAAAGAAGGAAAGGGAATCCTGAATATTAAGAACCACTGATGCCACAGCATCCCCACACCACTCTCACCTGTGTAGAAGGAACTTCAGAGCCTAGACTGGTCCTATCTGCCATCCTTGTACACACGGCAACACTATACACCAGTCTATAATCTGAAGAAACCTCTTCACCCGAAACGTTACCCATTCTTTCTATCCAGAGATGCTGCCTGTCCCGCTGAGTTACTCCAGCATTTTGTGTCTACCTTTGGTGTAATCCAGCATCTGCAGTTCCTTCCTACACGATAGACTAGTCTATGGATTAACAAACAACAACAACAGCAATTTGTGTATGAAGGAACTGTAGATGATGGTTTATACCAGCATCTGCAGTTCCTTCCTGAAAATAGATGCAAAATGCTGGAGTAATTCAGGGGGACAGGCAGCATCTCTGGAGAAAAGGAATAGATGACCTTTCGGGACGGAACCCTTCTTCAAACTGAAAGATAGAGGTGGGGGGAACTGGAGACAAGGAAAAGCCAGAACAAATCAGGCAATTGTGTGGAATAACATAGCAGACCCATAGCAAAGTGGTTGACATCTGAACGCAATGGCGCAGCAAGGCACTCATCTCAAGGACAATTTCCGAGAGAAAGTAAATGCTGAGGTTACCAGAGATGCCCAAAACTTTTAGTTGAATAAACATGTTCAAGAAGGAGCTGCAGATGCTGGAAAATCAAAGGTAGACAAAAATGCTGGAGAAACTCAGCAGGTGCAGCAACATCCATGGAGCGAAGGAAATAGGAACAGTCAGCATGGATTTGTGCCTGGAAGGTCATGTTTGACTAATCTTCTTGAATTGTTTGAAGAGGTTACTAGGGAAATTGACGAGGGTAAAGCAGTGGATGTTGTCTATATGGACTTTAGTAAGGCCTTTGACAAGGTTCCTCATGGAAGGTTGGTTAAGAAGGTTCAACTGTTGGGTATAAATGCAGGAGTAGCAAGATGGATTCAACAGTGGCTGAATGGGAGACGCCAGGGGGTAATGGTGGATGGCTGTTTGTCGGGTTGGAGGCAGGTGACTAGTGGGGTGCCTCAGGGATCTGTGTTGGGTCCTTTGTTGTTTGTCATGCACATCAATGATCTGGATGGAGGTGTGGTAAATTGGATTAGTAAGTATGCAGATGATACCAAGATAGGGGGTGTTGTGGATGATGAAGAGGATTTCCAAAGTCTACAGAATGATTTAGGCCATTTGGAAGAATGGGCTGAAAGATGGCAGATGGAGTTTAATGCTCATAAATGTGAGGTCCTACACCTTGGCAGGATAAATCAAAATAGGACGTACATGGTAAATGGTAGGGAATTGAAGAATGCATTTGAACAGAGGGATCTGGGAATAACCGTGCATCGTTCCTTGAAGGTGGAATCTCATATAGACAGGGTGGTAAAGAAAGCTTTTGGTATGTTAGCCTTTATAAATCAGAGCATTGAGTATAGAAGCTGGGATGTAATGTTAAAATTGTACAAGGCATTGGTGAGACCAAATCTGGAGTATGGTGTACAATTTTGGTCGCCCAATTATAGGAAGGATGTCAACAAAATAGAGAGAGTACAGAAGAGATTTACTAGAATGTTGCCTGGGTTTAAATAACTAAGTTACAGAGATAGGTTGAATAAGTTAGGTCTTTATTCTCTGGAGCGCAGAAGGTTAAGGGGGGACTTGATAGAGGTCTTTAAATTGATGAGAGGGATAGACAGAGTTGATGTGGACAAGCTTTTCCCTTTGAGAATAGGGAAGATTCAAACAAGAGGACATGACTGCAGAATTAAGGGACAGACGTTTAGGGGTAACATGAGGAGGAACTTCTTTACTCAGAGAATGAGCTTCCAGTGGAACTGCTGGAGGCAGGTTCGTTGGTATCATTTAAAAATAAATTGGATAGGCATATGGATGGGAAGGGAATGGAGGGTTATGGTATGAGTGCAGGCAGGTGGGACTAAAGGAAAATAATTGTTTGGCACGGACTTGTAGGGCCGAGATGGCCTGTTTCCGTGCTGTAATTGTTATATGGTTATAAATAGCAACGTTTCGTGCCAAAACCCTTCTTCAGATAAACATGCTTGTGTATTACCTCTTCCTGCATGCAAAGGCATATAATATGCCAACATTCACAGATAAAGGGAAGGCATTGTGAATAAGCATCAATACAGTCATCAATCTTCACACTGATAATATATCTTTAATTCCTAGCCCAAATAGTGTTGCATTTGTTGCTTCACTAATACAAAGGCACCCTAGGAGTGGAAGTAACTCAAATGACAGTGAGGCATTCCTGGCAGCTAAGATTGTAAAAGCATAAATAATGAAGTTTCAAATATAATATTACTCAGACAGCTTTGACGCCTCTCTTGCTGAGATGCAAGGTTAGTTTTTCCCTTGGGCAGATCATAATGAGCTGCATAAAGCAATAATCCTCTCAAACCCCAACAGCAAAAAAGAAAATGTATTCTTAAAAGTGTTCTCCCAAGTGAGGAGAATGGAGTGCAGCAACTGATACACAATGCATGAAAAGTCAGTCCAGATTGACAAGGGCAAAAGTGTGGAGGAGAAAATTGCTCCATCAATTATTCATTTGTGGGTGTTCATTACGTTTGACAGCACCCCCAAGAATGCAACCTCATTAGGTTTTACTTTTAGTTTTCGAGATATAACCATATAACCATATAACAATTACAGCACGGAAACAGGCCATCTCGGCCCTACAAGTCCATGCCGAACAAATTTTTTTCCCCTTAGTCCCACCTGCCTGCACTCGTACCATAACCCTCCATTCCCTTCTCATCCATATGCCTATCCAATTTATTTTTAAATGATACCAATGAACCTGCCTCCACCACTTCCACTGGGAGCTCATTCCACACCGCCACCACTCTCTGCGTAAAGAAGTTCCCCCTCATATTACCCCTAAACTTCTGTCCCTTAATTCTGAAGTCATGTCCTCTTGTTTGAATCTTCCCTATTCTCAAAGGGAAAAGCTTGTCCACATCAACTCGGTCTATCCCTCTCATCATTTTAAAGACCTCTATCAGGTCCCCCCTTAACCTTCTGCGCTCCAGAGAATAAAGACCTAACTTATTCAACCTATCTCTGTAACTTAGTTGTTGAAACCCAGGCAACATTCTAGTAAATCTCCTCTGTACTCTCTCTATTTTGTTGACATCCTTCCTATAATTTGCCGACCAAAATTGTACACCATACTCCAGATTTGGTCTCACCAATGCCTTGTACAATTTTAACATTACATCCCAGCTTCTATACTCAATGCTCTGATTTATAATGGCTAGCATACCAAAAGCTTTCTTTACCACCCTATCTATATGAGATTCCACCTTCAAGGAACTATGCACGGTTATACCCAGATCCCTCTGTTCAACTGTATTCTTCAATTCCCTACCATTTACCATGTACGTCCTATTTTGATTTGTCCTGCCAAGGTGTAGCACCTCACATTTATCAGCATTAAACTCCATCTGCCATCTTTCAGCCCATTTTTCCAAATGGCCTAAATCACTCTGTAGACTTTGGAAATCCTCTTCATTATCCACAACACCCCCTATCTTGGTATCATCTGCATACTTACTAATCCAATTTACCACACCTTCATCCAGATCATTGATGTACATGACAAACAACAAAGGACCCAACACAGATCCCTGAGGCACCCCACTAGTCACCTGCCTCCAACCCGATAAACAGCCATCCACCATTACCCTCTGGCTTCTCCCATTCAGCCACTGTTGAATCCATCTTGCTATTCCTGCATTTATACCCAACAGTTGAACCTTCTTAACCAACCTTCCATGAGGAACCTTGTCAAAGGCCTTACTAAAGTCCATATAGACAACATCCACTGCTTTACCCTCGTCAATTTCCCTAGTAACCTCTTCAAAAAATTCAAGAAGATTAGTCAAACATGACCTTCCAGGCACAAATCCATGTTGACTGTTCCTAATCAGACCCTGTTTATCTAGATGCTTATATATATTGTCTCTAAGTATCTTTTCCATTAATTTGCCCACCACTGAAGTCAAACTAACAGGTCTATAATTGCTAGGTTTACTCTTAGAACCCTTTTTAAACAATGGAACAACATGCGCAGTACGCCAATCCTCGGGGACTATTCCCGTTTCTAATGACATTTGAAATATTTCTGTCATAGCCCCGGCTATTTCTACACTAACTTCCCTCAATGTCCTAGGGAATATCCTGTCAGGACCTGGAGACTTATCCACTTTTATATTTTTCAAAAGTGTCAGTACTTCTTTTACTTTGAACCTCATAGTATCCATAGCTACTCTACTATTTTCCCTTACCTCACATAATTCCATATCCTTCTCCTTGGTGAATACCGAAGAAAAAAAATTGTTCAATATCTCCCCCATCTCTTTTGGCTCTGCAGATAGCTGTCCACTCTGTCTCTCCAATGGACCAATTTTATCCCTCGTTATCCTTTTGCTATTAATATAGCTGTAGAAACCCTTTGGATTGACTTTCACCTTACTTGCCAAAGCAACCTCATATCTTCTTTTAGTTTTTCTAATTTCTTTCTTAAGATTCTTTTTACATTCCTTATACTCCTCAAGCACCTCATTTACTTCATGCTGCCTATAATTATTGTAGATCTCCCTCTTTTTCCGAACAAGTTGTCCAATTTCCCTTGAAAACCAGGGCTCTTTCCAATTTTTCCTGTTTCCTTTCAACCGAACAGGAACATAAAGATTCTGTACTCTTAAAATTTCCCCTTTAAATGTCCTCCATTTCTCTTCTACCTCTTTCCCATAAAACAAAAAGTCCCAGTTCACTCCTTTTAAATCATCTCGCATCGCATCAAAGTTAGCCTTTCTCCAATCAAAAATCTCAACCCTAGGTCCAGTTCTGACCCTCTCCATAATTATATTGAAACTAATGGTATTGTGATCACTGGACCCGAAGTGCTCCCCAACGCATACCTCCGCCACCTGTCCAGTCTCAGATACAGCATGGAAACAGGCCCTTCGGCCCACCGAGTCCACGCTGACCATCCATCCATCACCCGTTCACCCTAGTTCTATTTCAGTCAACTTTGTCATCCATCTCATTACAAAAGTTAGATATAGCTCTTGGGGCGAATGGAATCAAGGGATTTGGGGAGAAAGCAGGAATAGTGTTCTCAGTGGATGATCAGCCATGATCATATTGAGTGGCGGTGCTGGCTCGAATCCTGCACCTATTTTCTATGCTTCTATGTTTTGTTACATGTTATGGGCACTTTTACAAAGGGAAATTTTACAAGCACCAATTAAATGGAGGAATAGCACCTCATATTTCACTTGGGCAGCTTGCAACCCAGTGGTGTGAATATTGATTTATTTAACCTAGTAGCCCTTACATCCCCTCTCTCTGTGTCCCTCCCCCACCTTAATCGTTGTACTAGTGTCACCCTGATGAATTTCATTGTCTGCAACTCGTTTTCACCTAGCCCACAGCTAACAATGGCCTCCTTTATCATCATTACTTTTATGTATATCTTTCATTCTTTTGTTCAATATCTCTCTATATCACCATCTATATCTCTCATTTCCCTTTCCCCTGACTCTCAGTCTGAAGAAGGATCTCAACACGAAACGTCACCTATTCCTTTTCTCCAGTGATGCCCTGACCCGTTGAGTTACTCCAGCTTTTTGTGTCTATCTTCGGTTTAAACCAGCATCTGCAGTTCCTCCTTCCCTGCACAATTAACCTACAAACCCGCACGTCCTTATGATGTGGGAGGAAACTGGAGCACCCAGAGGAAATCCACGCGGTCACAGGGAGAACGTGCAAACTCCACCTAGAGAGCACCTTTGCTCAGGATGGAACCCAGGTCCCGGGCGCTGTGAGGCAACATCTCTACCAGCTTCACCGATGTGCCGGGCCTATAATATTACTTCAAAGGATGATTAAAGGAGTGTCACTAAATTCCCCTCCAAGTTTCTTTCAGTCTAGATGCGATCATGCAAAGATCTGCTGGCTTCCTTGGTGAATCAAAATGTTAGAACTTCCAACCCGAGAACACTGTGGGAATAGCTTCACATGTACACTGTTAAAGACACCTCATCACCACCCCGTGTCAGAGTAAATAGGAATGGGATATAAAACATAAGGTGTTATGCTGTTGCAAACGTTTTAAAACTGAGTTAAGAGTTTGAGCAATGCAAATTTTGAGTAGTGGAACATATTTGCTACTCTTGAACTGCTGTACAGTAGCGCGATGAATATTTTGATATCCTAGTGTCCTCAAAGCATGTGTCAATCAATGATCCAGACTGAGAAATTGCATTCATGAGAATTGGAGTGGAGAGGCACAGTCGTAACTTTTTACAGTTTTGACAACGAGTTTATCTGGCCATTTTAATGATTTGTTTTCAGCTTTTTACTGGTGCTTTTGTTTTAGTGGTCATAATGACTGGATGAGTGTGGCATGGGAATGAATTCTCTTACGAAGGTCTGTTCAATGTGAATGCACACATGAAGATACCAATCAATCAATCAGTTTTATTCGTCACATTGCACATAAAGTGCAAGTGAAATGAATTTGTCAGCAGCGGTACAATTATAAAGAACACACATTACACAATAAAAATTTAACACAAACATCCACCACAGCATTCATCACTGTGGTGGAAGGCACAAAATTTGGCCAGTCCTCCTCCATTTCCCCCCCGTGGTCGGGACCAGAGTCCAGAGTCAGTCCAGGATCGGCTCTTCCTCACCGGAGACCGTGGCTTTAGGTTGGTGTAGGCCACAGGCCGGCGGTCGAAGATTTAAAGTCCCCGCCGCATCCAGAAGCTCCGCAGACCGCAGGGCCGGCAGTGGAAGCTCCCCTCCAGGGGTGATGGTAAGTCCACACCGGGTCCGCGGTAGAAGTTGGCCGTGGGCCGGCAGTGGAAGCTCCTTCTTCTCCCGGGTCCCCCACGAGGGATCCCGGGCTGCGGACCGCGGCTTCAGGCTGCCGGCTGCCACGGGCCAATGAAACGGAGTGCTCCCCTCCAGCGAGCCCCAGTGAGGGCTCGCCCGCTCCATGCCGAGAGTCCACGCTGCGCCAGCCGCTGAAGCCCCAGGCGCATCTCCGGGAAAGGCCACCCGATTCTCGTTGTTAGGCCACGGGGGAGGTTCGACCTGGAAAAAGCCGCCTCTCTATGGAGGAGGCGACCGAAGCGGTTTCCCCCCTCCCCCCCCCCCCCCCCCCCCCCCCCCCACACCACACCCCCCCCCCACAAAGACACACAAAGAAACACAACAAACATACTAAAAAAAAACAGACACGCTGCTGACAGGGTGCCGGATTGCAGTGCCCCCACTGACCACGTGAGTATTAATGGCCAGTGTAAGAGACTACCCAACAGTTATGGCACATTCTGGTATTTCCCTGATTACATAGAAACATAAAAAATAGGTGCAGGAGGAGGACATTCGGCCCCTTCGAGCAAACACCGCCATTCATTGTGATCATGGCTGATCATCCCTTATCAATAACCCGTGCCTGCCTTCTCCCCATACTCAAGATGACTCAAGAGGTTTGTTTTGAGTCAAACTATTGATCAGAAAGAGGGTAAAGCTGTAGCTGAATTACTTTTTGTTCAACTTTACCGTGCTTTAGTGCGGCACGGTGGCGCAGCAGTAGAGTTGCTGCCTTACAGTGACAGAGCCCCACGTTCGATCCTGACTACGGGTACTTGTCTATATGGAGTTTGCACCTTCTCCCCGTGATCACGTGGGTTTCCCTGGGATCACCTGTTTCCTCCCACACTCCAAAGACACACAGGTTTATAGGTGAATTAGCTAGGTAAAAATTATAAATTGTCCCTAGTGTGTAGGATAGTGTTAATGTGTAGGCTCGGTGGGCCAAAGGGCCTGTTTCCGAGCTGTATCTCTAAACCAAACTAAACTAAATGAGAGAAGGGCGATGGGAGAGGGGATCATTGACAGAGAGCATTCAGGGGCATTATAACACAAAGATGTATAAACAATGATGAAAGCAGACTTAGAACAACAAACTAGGACATCTGGTTAGAGGAGATCATACTAATGTGAACGGTAAGCCAGTGGAGAGATTTGTAAATGAGGTCAAGAGACTGGAAATCAATGATTAGTAAATTCCTCAATGCATGTTGTCATTGAAAGACTTGAGCCATTTGATTCAGAGGCCAGGGGCAGCTGAGAGCAGACAAAATCTAAAGCTCCTCCAGTCAAACAGCGAAGTCCATTATAGTGTTTAAGAAGGAACTGCAGATGCTGGAGAATCAAAGGTACACAAAAAAGCTGGAGAAACTCAGCGGGTGCAGCAGCATCTATGGAGCGAAGGAAATAGGCGACGTTTCGGGCCGAAACCCTTCTTCAGACCCGGGTTTGGACAGTTATGAATATTATGCAAGTAACAAAAATCATGCCTGTTTGCATTGTTTAGTTTATTATTGTCATATGTAACGAGGTATCATAAAAAGCTTTTGTTTGCGTGCTATCTAGTCAAAGAGAATGCCATACATGATTACATTTAAGTTGTCCAGATAAAGGTTAATGGGTACGTTGTTTTTAGAGATACAACATGGAAACAGGCCCTTTGGCCCATCGAGTCCGAGCCAACCGATGATTACCCGTTCACACTAGTTCTATTCTACATACTCGGGTGAATTTACAGAAGCTGATGTGGGAGGAAATCGTGGGACCTGGAGAAAACCCATGCGGTCACGGAGAGAACGTACAAACTCCGCATAGACATCACCTGTAGTCAACATTGAACCTGGGTCCCTGACACTGTAAGCCAGAGACACTACTGAGTGTGTGTGTGTGAGTGGTGTGTGTGTGTGTGTGGTGTTCAAGTGAGTTTATTGTCATGTGTCCCTGTATAGGACAATGAAATTCTTGCTTTGCTTAAGCACACAGAAAATAGTAGGCATTTACTCCAAAACAGATAAATGTGTCCATATACCATGATGTGTTTGTGTGTGCAATGCGTATGAGTGGTTGTATGTGTGTGCTTTCGTGAAGTCAGCAATATTTTAACATAATTCGACCTCAAACGTCAACTGTCCATTTCCCATCACAGATGCCGCCTGACCTGTTGAGTTCCTCCGGCTGTTCTTCTTCATTTGCTGCAGATTCCACCATTTGCAGTCCCTTGTGCGTCCTTTAATACCATTTAGGTGATTTAGTTAGAAAAATGAAAAAATGAGTAAAAAAGTTAAATTTCCGTGATCCGCATCAATCACTGGGCTTCTCAATATTCTGGAAAAGCATCAAATCCTCAGGGAAATTGCTCTCAATGACTGATGTGCATATTTTACCTTGTGAAAATAAGTGGGGCTTTCATTTATTAGCCTGGGAAAACTGACCTAATGCACACTCAGGAATAAAACTCCATGTAGGTTTAGTTTAGACATACAGTGTAGCAGCAGGCCCTTCAGCCCACCGAGTCCATGCCGACCAAAGAACCTCAAATACTAACACCTATCCTACACACTAGGGACAATTTACAATTTTACCGAGGCCAATTAACCTACAAACCTGCGTACCATTGGCGTTTGGGAGGAAACCAGAGCACCCAGGGAAAATCCACGCGGTCTTGGGGAGAACGTACAAACTCTATAAAGACATCATCCATAAGGGTTGAATTCCTGAAGATGCACTTGGCTTGCTTGTATTCCAGCCCTATTCATAACTACTGTAAGACATTAACCTATTTTTAAAGGTATTTTGCCTCCAGTGAAACAAGGAAAGGAATCGTTAAGTGCTCATTTGCCAGCACTGGCGACAATCATTCCTTGAAAACTAAGGCCAAGTGTAAAAGTGCAGAGTAGAGCAAAATGCATGACAACTTTTGCAACACCATTCCCTCTGGGGGCCCTTGGAGTAAATCAAATAAGTTCCCGCATTTACTTGTGGTGGCAGATTTTAAACTGAAAGAAAGTTACTTGCCGCATTCATTCATCACTGTTTGCATTCAAAACGAACCTGTGAAAATAACGACAAATGTAGAATCTGAGCATTGAGGAAGTATTAAAGGGGCATTAATATTTGTTTCACATATCAGTGCCTGCTTGAGTGAACAGATCTCAGCATTGTTCAGGATAAAGCAATCTGCTCGGTTGACATTGAATCCAACACTTTAAAAGTGCTGATGTTGTCGATGCTACTTTGGCAGCACCTCCAAAAACAGCTACTATCTAAGAGGGCGAGAAAAGCAGGCAGATAGTAGGAAGTTGCAAGTTCCCATCCAAATCACAAGCTGTCTTGGCCCGGAAATATACCACTGCCTTGTCAGAATCCTGGACCTCCTTAGCAGGTTGGGTAGTGAGAGCATCTTCATCATATAGGCTGCAGTGGTTCAAGGATATGGCTCACTGTTATGGCCGTTAAGAGTTGACATTAAATACCGGCTTTGCCAGTTATACCTACTTGCCATGAATTAGTCAATCAGAGTCATTGACGAATGTGTCATACAGCTGTGTTGTCTGTAATTACAGCTGTAATTTTAAATGTACAAAGAATGGAAAGGCTTAGACGGATATGGACATTCTTGCCATAGAGGGAGTACAGAGAAGGTTCACCAGACTGATTCCTGGGATGGCAGGACTTTCATATGAAGAAAGACTGGATAGACTCGGCTTGTACTCGCTAGAATTTAGAAGATTGAGGGGGATCTTATAGAAACGTACAAAATTCTTAAGGGGTTGGACAGGCTAGATGCAGGAAGATTATTCCCGATGTTGGGGAAGTCCAGAACAAGGGGTCACAGTTTAAGGATAAGAGGGAAGTCTTTAAGGACCGAGATGAGAACATCATTTTTTACACAGAGAGTGGTGAATCTGTGGAATTCTCTGCCACAGGAGGTAGTTGAGGCCAGTTCATTTAATGATATTTATATTTTTTTATATTTAAGAGTGAGTTAGATGTGGCCCTTGTGGCTAAAGGGATCAGGGGGTATGGAGAGAAGGCAGGGATGGGATACTGAGTTGGATGATCAGCCATGATCATATCGAATGGCGGTGCAGGCTCGAAGGGCCGAATGGCCTACTCCTGCACCTAATTTCTATGTTTCTATGTAAATGCAGGCAAATGGGATTAATGCAGGCAAATGGGATTAGCGTAGATGGGGCATCTTGGTTGGCATGGACAAATTGGGCTGATGGGCCCAGATGCCCCATCTTAGCTAGTCCCATCTGGCCACTTGACCCATACCCCTCTAAAACGTTTCTATTGATGTCTCTGTTTTAAACTGCACAATGCAAATTGGCCAGAATTGCAAGATAGCATGAACAAGGCATTCTTACATCAGTCTGCATTTCAAAAAAATGTACTTCCGATGATTTAAAATAAAACTGGAAGGGTGTTATCACGTTTGATAATTCTGCTCAGATGGCTACTATTTGACACGGCAGTAACAGCATTGCATAAAGTGAGGAATGATTGGCTGCTGGCTGCATTATCACCTCAGAATTTAGTGCGATTATGTTATAATTAATGTTCAAAAGCCATGTATTAACGACTCAGAAATTACAGTGAAACGTTTTTGTTGCTCGCGATCAAGTTGCAATATTTCCACTGTGCGCTGGAACGAACGAAAGGCAATTTTAATGCCTGCAAACGTGCTTTCTAACCGGTTTCAAAAACCATTTCATTAAACACAGGACAAGAAGACGCATGATTGATCAGTGTCACACTTCACTCATCAATAATGCAAACCTTCAATTTAATAATATAAAAAATCGTGCCTGGGAAAAGATTGAGAATTTCCAATGACCACACTTTCAGCTGAGTGATTGCAAGTAAGGGCTGATGCTGACAGTCCCAGAGCAGCTCTTTCAATGCTAAAATATACATTTATACCTGTATTATTTTACCATGCCATGCTTCGCTCCACTTGCAATTACTTTAAACAACCACATCTGCTTTCTGTTTGATGGGCATCATGATGGGCTGTGCTAATAATGGACTCGCGTAAGCGGATCCCATCATAAATATGGTAACCGAACCGACCTGATAAAATAATGCTGCTGTCAGTTACCACATTAATAGATCTAAAAAAACTTCACCCTTATTCCTTGCAATTTTTTGATATCAGCCATAATCACATTGAATGGCGGGGCTGGCTCGAAGGGCCGAATGGCCTACTCCTGCACCTATTGTCTATTATTGTCCATTGTCTATTTTCACACTTCTTCATTCCGCCATGATTTTTTTTCCTGGCCCACTGTTATCCATTAACCAATGTAACTAAAAACAGAATATCACTTTCACACTTATGTTGGCTGCCATCGATCCTACTGTAGTAACTATACATTGTGTAGGAAAGAACTGTAGATGCTGGTTTAAATCAGACACAAAATGCTGGAGTAACTTAGCCGGACAGGCAGCATCTTTGGAGAGAAGGAATGGGTGATGTTTCGGTTCGAGACCCTTCTTTAGTCTGACGGTCCCACTGAGTTACTCCAGCATTTTGTGTCTACCTTCAAAGATGCATTGTTGTTTAAGCACAAAAATAATATCCTGAAAGGAACATAAAAGCTGCTATTTAAAAGCGAGCCTTTCTTTCTTTACTCTCCTGATTCATATTAGAGTGCCCCTGGTTCCAGAGTCAAGTTGATGAAGATTGAATAGTTTTATAGTGTCATAGTGTAGTAGAGTCATACAATGTGGAAATAAGCCCTTCAGCCCAACTTGACCACGCTGACCAACGTGCCCCATCTATACTTGTCCCACGTCTTTGTGTTTGGCCTATATCCCTGTAAAGTTAGGAATGAGAAATTGCGAGAGACCATGTCCAGGGGAACGTAGCGACTGGGGGGGAGGAAGGATTCGTACTGAGTTTTTGCATTTTTCAGCTTCAAATTGTGCAATCTGGTGCATACTGTAGCGAGTCTTTTAACTTAAACTTGAATGCAATATTTATGCTTTAAATTGGATTAGCTATGAATAAGGTGATGCTAAATTACTTTCCTAATTACATTCCACAGTAAGAGCCAGGCTCTGATCAACAGGTGCAGCACATGAATGATCTTAGTATATTCATTCATGGAAATCAGATTATAATCAAACACTTGGCCCATGTTGACCAACCTGAGTCTCACTGCACACCTGGTACCACTCCTGACCCTGACTCTAGTTGCATACCTTTTCTCATTCCTGACCCTGAATCCAGCTTACACCTGGTCCCCTATTCTACCCTGATCATCACTGCTTACCTGCTTAGGTTCCCAGTGCTGATCACTCCCATTGTCCCAGCTTTGACTGCACCCCAAGTACTTTTCCAGCCTTGACTTGGCCTTGCTCCTAGTCACTCTGCACTGACAATATATCTGGCCCACACCTATAGCCCCATATCCGACACCCTGGACTTAACCTATTACGTTGAAGTTCATAGGTGCTGATCTAATGCGGTAATCTTTTATGGGGCACTTCACAGACCAAATTTTGCATATGCTACATCCATTGGCTTCCTTGTTATAGAAACATAGAAACATAGAAAATAGGTGCAGGAGTAGGCCATTCGGCCCTTCGAGCCTGCACCGCCATTCAATATGATCATGGCTGATCATCCAACTCGGTATCCTGTACCTGCGTTCTCTCCTTATCCCCTGATCCCTTTAGCCACAAGGGCCACATCTAACTCCCTCTTAAATATAGCCAATGAACTGGCCTCAACTACCTTCTGTGGCAGAAAATTCCAGTTATCTAACATACTAGTTACTTTGTCATAGAAGTCATCAATGGATTGAACACTGTTTCTCATCCATAAAATTATACTCACTCAGCGGTATAAGTATTCTGTTACAAACTGTCCTGAAGTCATTTTCACCCCCAATATTTTCATTATTTTGCTGTCTATCTCTCAGCTTGGACTTTTCCGAAATGCAATGTCCAATAACTATATATTTAAGCAATATTATTCTATTAAATGTGATCTTGAGAGTACATAATATTTTCTGTGGTGTTCATAACACAACAATGTTGGTTTTGATTGCACCTACCAACATGTATACATTATTTTATTACAGTTAATATGTACCAAGGGCAATTTTTTGTTCCTATGCTCCCCATTCCCAATTACTTTTACATTGAAGTGATTGAAATCCAAGTGAAGTTTAAATTACATCAGGAAAATAAAACCTCTGGAATGGATGATATTCATTACGTCGTTGGTAGGAGTCAGTATCAGCATAATTACTATATTAAAATTTGAATCTTCAGATGTCCTGGTTCAAGCTAAAACTAAAGACAAATAATAACCTCCTCACACATTCTCCTGCAAGTATCTCTGTCATTCCTTTAAAATATGCCACTTCTTTGAACAAGCTCTTAAAAGTCACATCTGAATCAGTTTCCATCTGATTACACTCCTTGAGGATGTTCATCTACGTGTTCAATTAATAAAACAACAAGATTGCGGACATTTCTTTTCAACCTGTCAAAGGGATTTGGGCGGGGGGAGTTAGAAATAGTCAGTGAGGTAAACAAACATAATAGTTGAGGGGCAAATGACAATAGTGCTACCTTCCCAATATTTAACTGAAGGAAATAATGTGCTATCGGGGCTATATGTTGTGACAGACAGCCTGACACCTTGCATGTCATTTTAGTATTACACTTATCCCATCCCCCTGGATATTCCGGATAAATAAATTAAGGTTTTGTCAACCAATTACAAATCAGGCCAATTACAAATCAATGCTATTAGCCAACTAAAAAGTACCTTTTTCCAATTTTTTTCCCATATCCCTTGATTTTGATAGCCCCAAGAGCTAAATGTAAATCTCTCTTGAAAATATCCAGTGAATTGGCTTCCACCGCCTTCTGTGGCAGAGAATTCCAAATTCACAACTCTCTGTGTGAAAAAAATTGGCCTAACTGGCCTACCCTTTATACTTAAACTGTGACCCCTGGTTCTCAACTCCCGCAACATAGGGAAAATTGTTCCTACAGGTAAATTAAGTGAAAATCTAGCAGGTAAGCTGGATGCTTTCACCAAACACCCCCATTTGAAGGCCACTATCTTCCACTGTTTCTACCCAATGCTTGGTACTTACTTCCAGCAGCCACTGGTTGTCCTCCAGAAGGCACCGAGCCGCAGTCTGGTCCATGCCGGTCACCAGGGCAAATTCAGCACAAAGACTCTCATGGCAGCGGGGCAATGCTTCCGACATCTCCGACGGCCCAGACTCTTGCCCTGAGGCTGCTCCATGGCCAGAGCTGCAGTGAGCAACTCACCAACCCGGCAAACACTTGCCTGCTCGGCAATCACTCGCCATCCCGGTAAAACACTCGCCAGCCCCGGTTTCCCGTGCACATCTGTCCCTGCCGCTGCTTCTGCTTCCATCCCTCTCTCAGCCCCAGTCTCCAACACCCGTGGCCCATGCAGTTTATATGAGTTTTTTATTTTTCGTTGATCACCGAATTTCTCACGACAGAGCGTGAGAAATTTGTGATCAGCGTGAGAGCGTGAGAATTTGGTGAAATGCGTGATTCTCATGCTCAATGCATGCGAGTTGGCAGCCCTGATATAATTGTCCAATTATTTTTTATTGTGATAGCACCTGCCTCAATTCCCTCCTCTGGCAGCTTATCTAATATACTTTCCACCCATTTTTAAAAGAAAGTTACCCCTCATGGCTCCTCTTAAATTCTTCTCCCCTCACCTTAAAAATATGTCCTCTGGTTCTTCGTTCCCTGACACTAGCCACCCTGTCTTTCATTTATGTTCTTTTCCATCACTTTCAATTTTTTTTTCTCATCTAAAAGTTCTAATCTTTTCCAGTTCTGAGGAAAGTCCTTTCAAATGTGTCCAACATTAACCCTGGTTCTCTCTAGTGTGCATGGTGGAAAGACGATAGTCTATTGCATGAGCTACAGTGAAGCAGATTAAGAGACTGAGGCTGGGGAGGCAAAGATATGGAAAATTAAAGTGATGGGCAACAGGCATTTGGAGGTTTTGTTAGAGTGACGGCCAATAATTATTTCTCAAGGCAAACATCCTTATTCTTTGAATTGTGGCAAGGGGATCTTTCACATTATCTGAATGGATGGGTGCAGTCTCAGTTTAGAAACTCTCCCAGCTGAACTTGTTCAAAAGGGGAAAATGAGTCGGGGCATAAAAGCCCTGTCCCACTGTACGAGTTCATTCAAGTGCTCTCCCGAGTTAAAAAAAAAATCTAACTCGTGGTAAGCACATAGAATGAACGTAACGGGTACGTCGGAGCTTGGGGACGTCTCTTAGAGGCTCGTAACGCTAACGGCAGGTACTCGGGAAACGCGGTAAGCTCGGGAAGACACGTGAAGATTTTTCAAGATGTTGAAAAATCTCCACGAGTGCCCCGAGTACTTACGAGTGGCCGATATCGTAAATCTCCGTGTTCGAATCAGGGAAAACTCGAGAGAACTCTTGAATCAACTCGTACAGTGGGACAGGGCTTTTAGGCTTAACTCTTTTGCTCTTTCTTAACTAGATACACGGGACCTTTGGCATCTTTAATCCCTTTATTCCCTTCATCATGTATCTGTACACTGTGGACGTCTCAATTGTAATCATGTATAGTATTCCTAATGACTGGTTAGCATGCAACTAAATAACTTGTCACTGTGCCTCGGTGCACGTGACAAGAAAATAAACTAAACTAAACGTGACTGAGAGAGCACAGCTAACAGGGTGGCAAATGGTGCAGCTGATAGAGCTACTGCCTCACAGCACCAGACTCGGGTATGATCCTGACCTCGGGTGCTGTCTGTGTGGAGTTTGCACGTTCTGCCTTTGACCGCATGGGGTTCCTTCGGCTGCTCCGATTTCCTCCCATGTCCCAATGACATGCAGGTTTAAAGTTTAATTGCCAACAAATGAATTGAAAATTGCCCTGGGTCTGCAGAGAGTGGATATGAAAGTGGGATAGAACTGGTGTGAACAGGTCGACGTGGACTTGGTAGGCCAAAGGCCTATTACCATGCCATATCTTACAATCAATTCAATTAATCAACAGCTCGTCCAAAAGATGACATATCTGGCAGCACATCTTTGTTCTGCACATATAAATATGTAAATTACGAGCAGGAATAGGACACTGTGTTTCAAGCCTGCTCTGTTATTCATGATATTTTATCTAATTTGATTATAAACTTAATTCTGCCTCCCACCCATGACCTGTAACCTCTTGCTCACTTTCCTCATAAGAATCGATCTTCTGATGCCGTTAAAAATATTCATAAATCCTGCTTCCTTCAATTTTATGAGGAAGTGAGTTCTACAGGTTCAAGAACCTCTGAGAGAAAAAAAATCACCTAATTCCTCTCCAAAATGTGCAACGGCTTATTTACTAAGTGACCTCCGGTTCTTGATTATCCCACCCATGAATTATCCTGGTCGAAGTCAGTAATTCTGCCACCATTCTATTCAGCAATCTGGGCCACTTTAACTGGGGCGTTTAATTGGGTATTTCTGCATGGCTTTATGGAGGTATCTATATGCATTTTACTTTAACAGAAGGTCATATGGTAAACAGCTAACTCCTGTTCATTTGGGACAAATCTTCTTGCCACATTGCTTTTTAAACATGTCCCATTCATATATGCCCTTTCCATTCAATTAAACAGTGACTTAAATTAAATTAAATAAAGCTTGCTGTCCCTGCAGTTAGAACATAGAACAGTACAGCACAGAAACTGACCTTACAACTTTAGACTTTTAAAAATACAGTGAGGAAATAGGCCCTTTGGCCCATTTATCCGTGCCGGCCAGTGATCACCCCATACACAAGCACTATCCTACATACTCGGGGCAGCAACTCTACCGCTGCGCCACCGTGCCGCCCAGAGAGGCTGTCAGAGGCTTGTCAGACTGTCAGAGAGAGGAGGACAACTTCTTCAAAGTTAGCCAGTCTGGTCTACCAATGTTGTTGGTCTATCAATTTCTTCAATCAATGAGATAGGCGATAAAAGCCAGCATTGCCGATATGATCCACATCTATCGAATGGATTTGAAAAATCCCGGACATAAATTTCGAAAAGCCAGGTAAAACCATTGGAACGCAGGTCTGGTTTTGAACGCTGGATAGATATATTTTTTTTGTATATAAATTCAATTGGAATGGACAGAAAGAAAAAATCAATCATAAAGTATGTCTGTGGGGAGGAACATGTTATTGCTAGGTGAGTTTATATTTGGTCATCAGTGACCAAGTTATCAAAGGGATTTTTGTAGCAATGTAGAGACAGCTGGCAACCGTTCGGTAGCTGAGAGTAGCAGCGATGTGACCCTAACCTCCACTGTGCCTCCCAGCAAATTACTGATATTTAAATCAGTTGACCCCACATTATAAGTTGAGGTCAGTTTAATGGAACACAGGTGCATTGTGGCTCAGGAAGGGTTTCAACTGTAAGGCTTTTGGAAATCTTATTTCCAGATGATCCTTTTTTTTAAAATTCCACAACTATCCAGCTTTCTCTCCTTAAAAATATTTGCATACCAAGGACAATCTCCTGGGGATAAGAGACCTTAGTCTCAAGCACAAAACACCTTCCATCATCTGGAATGCAAGGACAATGTGCAACTTTGTGCAAAAGCAATAATGGTTGAGTAGCTGTGTAGGAAAGAACTGCAGATGCTGGTTTAAATTGAAGGTGGACACAAAATGCTGGAGTAACTCAGCGGGTTTGATGTTGCCTCACCCGCTAAGCAGTGCCGGGTTTACGTATAAGCTAAACAAGCTATAGCTTAGGGCCCCCACTTTCTAGGGGGCCCCCCCGAAAAAATTGATGGGCCTCGAGGTCTAGGGGGGCGTCTGCCCAAGGCAGAACAACTACCGTTCAACTCTGGGTGGCCCCCTTCTCTATCTCTCTCTCTCTCTCCATCTCCCCCCCGCTATCCATGTCCGGGCCGCCGGGCTCCGCTCGCTCCTCATCCGCCGGCACGGCAGGCAGGCCGCCTTGCACATGCGCACAACCACGGCCAGCACATCATCGGCCGCCCTGCGCATGCGCACTGCAACGGCAACTGGTCGGCGCTGGGCACTTTCTCCCTCGCTTTGAATTGTGGGAGATTTGACCGCCATGTCTGTCCGGTCGTTGGGGGCCTCACAAGTGGAACAGCTTATCTGGCACTGCCGCTAAGTTACTCCAGCATTTTGTGTTTACCTATGATTGAGTAGCTATTGCGTCCGGGGATATTACTGTCTAATACAAACACACACACACACTCACTAATGCATCAACACACACACTAATGCACATACACACACTAATGAAAACCACTAATCTACAGCACTTATGCACACTACACATGCACGCCACACACTACACACATGCACATCACACACACACACATCACACACGCTCACTACACACACGTACTACTTACGCACACTACACACACGCTAATCACACACTACACACACGCTAACCACACACTACTCACAAACACTATACACACACTACACATGCATACCACTCGCACACACCACACACTCACACCACACACACACACCATACACGCACAGCACACGTGCACACCAGACACGCACACACCACACAAGACACATGCATGCCACACACACACACCACACACACACACACACACCACACATGCACACCACATTCACACATGACACACGCACACACAACACACACACACCACACCACGCACACACCACACACGCACGCACCACACACACTACACACATGCATTACTTACACACTCTACATGCACATACCACCCACGCACACTACACAGGTACACTACACACGACACATGGACATCACACACAGTCACACCACACATGCTCACCACACCACACACTCACACCACACATGCTCACCACACACTTACACTACACATGGCACACACACACCACACATATGAACCAAGACTGGAACAATGAAATTCTCACTTGAGCAGCTTTGCAGGCCTACTGACGCAACAACACAACACATAAATATCAGTTATTCCAGGTAAACTATGCCACGAAAGGGCAAGCCAAAGTATGCAGTGTAACCTTAGTGAAAAGTCCACTGTGGTTTATTGCTGGTGTATGGTTGTGGTTCGCCTGGTTTCCTGGTGTTTGAATGGAAGACACTTTGCTTGAACATGGAGGAGATGGTTCTCAAGCTTCGGGCAGCTTCTTCCCGATGGCAGCAGCACGATGAGAGTGTGGCCAGGGTGGTGTGAGTCTATGATGATACCAGCAGCTGCCTTGAGGCAGAGCTTCTTGTAGATGCCCTCGAAGGTCGGGAGGTCAATAGCCGTAATGGATCGGGCAATTTTCACCAATTATAGCAATCTTCTTCATTCCTCCACACGCGCACACTCGCAATGATGCCCACAGCAGCCATGCAGACAGAGAGCACCCGCGCATGTGCAAATGTGCATGAGAGCCAGAGGATAGAGAGAACAAACAAGGCACGAAAGGTCGCAAACGTACCGATCAAGCTGTCAGAAAAGTGAGTATATTATTGAACAGCTAGTTTAGTTTATTGTCATGTGTACAGTGAAAGGCTTTTGTTTGTGTTAACGAACATGATTACAATCGAGCCCGAATAAAGGACCAAAGAAGGAGGTTTTCATTTTAAACAACAATGGTGGTGTAACGGTAGAGTTGCTGCCTTACAGCGTCAGTGTTCGACCCTGACTATACGGAGTATAGTCTCCATATATGCTTGTCTGTACGGAGTTTGTATGTTCTCCCCATGACCGCGTGGGTTTTCTCCGAGATCTACACACTCCAAAGACGTGCAGGTTTGTAGGTTAATTGGCTTGGTATAAATGTACAATTGTCCCGTGCGTGTGTGTAGGTAGGGTAATGGGCGAGGATCGCTGGTCGCTGCGGACTCGGTGGGCTGAAGGACCTGTTCCCGCGCTGTATCTATAAAATAAACTAAACTAAACTAAACAATCAAGCTGTCAGAAAAGTGACTATTTAAAAAAAAAATAAAGGCCCAAATAAGGAGGTTGTGATTTTAAACAATGTATTGCTGCAGTAAAATGATTCACAGAGGACACGGAACAGGTAATGGACGCCCAGTTCAAAGCAGGAAGAAACACTGAGTGTGACACATGTTTCTGTAGGTGCAATCGTGTGAGTATTTTGTTCAAAGATAAATGCTGGTATGCATCGCACACACAGACATGCACGGACATATTGTTCCACTTAAGTGCAATTTCCTCCCGGGTGTAATTTTCCCAAGTACTTATTTTATGATCAAAGAATAATTTCAATTGTGGTTGATAGTCTCAACTAACAGTTGGCTTATGGAAAAGCAGTTTGTTTTATCTCAGTAACAGCTGGATCATTCACATTTGTCGGTCCTTCTGCATCCAACAGTTCAATGCCCTTCAGTCGTGTGATCTGTTGCGAAATGTTTACTCGAGGAAATCAAACATGTTAATCCCTTCATGGCATCTGACTATTCTACTGCCATGTTGCATACTTCACACTAAGGACAGAATTGCCAAACTTTCGTGGCAACAACAGGTGGTGCGTGTGACATTTTGTGAGTCTGAAACTCATTATTTTCTTTGAACCATCAGGTACTTCCATCAGTAAAACTAACAGTTTTTTTTTTTTACTTATTAATTTCCTTTTAACTTCCTGGTATGTTTGGTCATGAGTGCATGTTTTTAATTCCTCAGTTCGGAACTGATTTTTTTTTCCCGTGCAGATGATAATATTCAAGACCGTCTCCACACTTTGCCTGATGGTTCTAAAGCCTGCCAGTCATTTTGTTTTTTTCTCCCTTGCCATGCAATGGCTCATTGGTGCTTTATTTGTCACCTGAGCAACATGGGAGTGAAATTATGTGTGCATGTTTACACTTGCAGGCGCCACCATGTTCCGGCGCCATTTCCACAAGTCCAAAGTGCGGACAGCCCGCTCGCTTGGTCTACTGGAGCGGTCGAGGCTCCTGCCGGGTCTTCCTCCACTACCTTCGACTGGGTCAGCCCACAAACTGAAGTCCCTCTCCTCGCCCGGCCATCCTTGTGTCCCGGGGGCACCTCGTGCAGCTGACCTTGAAGCCAATGGAGGTGTTATCCCAGTTCACCGGCCTACCGGCCCTTGCTCCTCGTATACCAACGTCTCCAGCGGCTCACTCCCGGTACCACGGCCTGCCGAGCCTTCAGGTCCTCCAGGTGGTTTCCCGGATTGGCTGAGCCTCTGGGCAGGCACCGTGGCACCTTGGAAAGACCTCTGTTGGGCGGCACCTCCAAGTTGCTTTCTCCGTGGACATGATAAAATTTGACCTGGTCTGTAGGCCACACCTCCCTCCCCCCTCCTTATCACCAGCCATTCTCTCCCTCTGCTAACCATTCCTTTGTTAATTAGGGCGGCATTGATCTCCGGTTTCGTCAAAGACGTACAGGTTTGTAGGTTAATTGGCTTGGTATCATTGTAAATTGTCCCTAGTCTGTGTAGGATAGTGTAAGTGTGCGGGGATCGCTGGATGGCCCAGACTCGATGGGCTGAAGGGCCTGTTTCTACGCTGTATCTCTGAACAGAACAGAACTAAACTAAATACAACATGGAATTGGTACAGGCCCTTCAACCCACAATGTGTTTGCCGAACTTGATGCCAAGATAAACAAATCTCATCTGCCTGCACGTGATCCATTCTCCTCCATTCCCTGCATATCCATGAGCCTATCTAAAAACCTCTTAAATTGCACTATCAAATTGCATCATGCCTTCCTATCTCTTATACTCAATGTCATACAGTCATAAGGTCATAGGAGTAGAATTAGGCCATTCGGCCCATCAAGTATACTCTGCCATTCACTCATGGCTGATGTACCTCTCCAACCCCATTCTCCTGCCTTCACGCCTTAAACCTCTGATACCTGTACTAATCAAGAATCTATCTATCTGTGTCTTAAAAAATATCCACTGACGGCCAACACAGCCTTCTGTAGCAAAGAATCCCACAGATGCACCACCCTCCGACTAAAGAATAAATGTCCATCCATTGAAGGCAAGCATTGAAGGAAATCATATACCTTCTTTACCACACTTTCTACTTGTGTTGCCATTTTCAGGGAACTATTGGCTTGGACATCAAGATCCTTCTGCACGCCAATGCTGTTAATGATCTTGCCATCAATCATATATATCTTTCCCTAGTTTTATTAGACTAGTATTATTTTGAAAGCGTGGCATAAATCGCTCACAACTATGTTCCCCGAATAAAATATGTTACACGACTGAGTCTGTGAATTTCCATTCATTTCCCATGTATTTATGTAGAATGATGTGGTTGTGCAATAGTAATGGGTTCTACTTGATATCCTTGTGAATAGCTCATTCTAAGCTCCCCCCAGTCTAGTTTCAGTCAATTAAATACTGAATCAAGCACTTGAGCAACTAAACATTATTTTGGATAACGCAACAACAGTTTCCCTATACAATACCCAACCACCACGGGTTTGATCCTTGTATCTGCTTGGCCAAGCCTTTCTAGCCTCGTGCAAACAGAGACACTCCAAAAGGTCACGCAGTCCCAAGCGTTCTTCCAGAAGATCGGCATCGGACCTCATGTGAGCTACCTTTTATAGGTCCCCGAACCTTGGGTGAACGAACCACATGAGGGTGGTCTCTTTACAGTCCAATAACACATATCGGTTAACACAGTACATGATAAACAGTTCCCTAACCCAATAACACAGTAACTAATACATTGTTTCTGGCAAAGCTTCGAGATGGAAGTTAACACGGATGAATTGTGCAACATTTGCCCTGGGATTCAGACAACCCAGACAAAGCTTTACATTTCAACCAATCAACAACTATCCAAATAAGGCTTTGCAACATTATTTACACTATGTATATCTGGTTTGCATTGACCCAATCAGTTCCATGCATTTTACACCTTATTGTAAGACATTGCAGATGTCCTATTCTTTCTCTGCAGCTCTTATCTGGGCCACAGACAAACTGGGACCATTCAGCAGCTTGTCCCAGTTCTGCAAAAGCATATTAAACTTGACGAAAATGGCCTAGCGGAATACAAGCCTTTACTCGATTTTAATACCATGGCTGCTACAATTTAGCCAGGATTAACATCCTCACCCTCTCTCCTCTCCCTTCTCAACGCCAAATACTTACTATGTTCCGCTGTGACAAATAACGTGTGAGACTTTCCCTGGCATTGGAATAAACATGGAATTTTACACCATCTATTGTTATCAATCATAGACCTTGTAACCTGTTCACAGTGCATGAGTAAGACTGAAACAATAACGCGTGTTCTATAAAATAACATAGCCAGCGATGATTTAGTAAGACATTTACAGATTATTGTTAGTTTAGAGCATGTGTGTGTCACAATTGTGCCTCGATCAATCTTCATATCAGTGCAGGACAACATGCACCTACACGCAGCAAGTGAATTATTTGCCTTTAACATCCTTCCAGCTTAGGTTAACGGAAACATGCACATAAAGAGAGCAGGCTTTCTTACATCTGTTTTCAATCAGAATACAAGCTCAGCTTCTCTTTAGCTAGCTCTCCTTCTGCATTAACTCATCTCGTATAATTACCCCTTAGGATCACAAACCTCTCGGAGAGATGCTGAAAACAAAAGTAAATGTCTCAATAAATTTTACTGAAACACGCTTTGCATTATTCATAGTCTTCATTAAAGCACTGGCCTCATCGGGCTCCTCATTCACATCTCCAGAGTTTTCAGTGCAACTATAATTCTCTTGGCAGTGTAAGTGAGCAAATTGTTAGGGAAAAATAGGTCATTTATTTTACCAGCTTTGGAAGAAATGATTAAGCCACCAACAAGGAAATGTTGGAACTCTTTCTGTCACACGTTGCCAGAGTTGGCACCTATCCTTTGGAGTTTTAAAACAGGCACATATTAATAGTAAAAGTTTACGAAGGCACTGCAGATGCTGGTTTACACCGAAGATACTCAGAATGCTGGAGTAACTCAGCAGGTCAAGCAGCATCTCTGGATAGAAGCAATGGGTGATGTTTCGGGTCGAGACACTTCTTCAGACTGAGAGTCAAGGGAGAGGGAAACTAGCGATATGGAAGGGTACAAAGAGCATGTAAGGTGTAAAGAGCAGGGTCTCAACCCGAAACGTCACCCATTCTTTCCATCCAGAAAAGCTGCCTGTCCTACTGATTTACTAAACAATTT